>NC_091109.1:10322500-10623586 GCF_024713975.1 Paralichthys olivaceus
GAAGAACCTGAGCAAAATCTCTGATGAAGAAATGGATTATGTGACCGGAAGCTGGTTCTGGGGTTTGTACTCTTAAGTTAAAACCATATGCATCTCCATTGATCTCAAACTTGACCTTTCTGGAGCCCCATTGTCGTAAATCCATTATAGTGACGGAAAACTAATCCCAGACGACAGCGAAAACAAACCTAACATTACGTACTGCTGCCTCTTTGTATTAAAAACACTCTATTGAGAAGCAGACGCAGGAAACGTATCGAATTTGTCACCAAGGTTAATGCTCATCGAAATTCGATCTGTTCCTGACAGTGGGTGAGTTTTAAATATTCAGAACTAACAAGAACAAGACAAATCAGCTGCAGTGAGCTGTGATGTAACCCACTCCTTTAACTGTGCCCTGACATCACTGTTGGGGAGGGGGCTTCTGTTTATTTTGCTTACAGGTTTTTACCTTCACTGCCACATCCTATGTTGTGTATATTATATAATTACTATAATGGACGAGAGCCTTGTTCCAGGGTCTGAAAAAGAACACTGAAAACATCCTCACACAGACGCGTTATGCACGCACCACTGGTCACTTTTTGTTTATGCCTTCAGTGCAGAAAACAGCCTCTTGTCAACCTATATGCATCTGTCTGCAACCGTGGTGTTTAATTTCTGTATCAGTGGCAACTCTGCTGGTCCATCATCCCGCACAGGAGAGGCAGCGCCGACTCTCAGCCGCCAAGCAGAGGCAAGAAACACGGCAGCGGGAATGGATTTGCTATGTACCTACAGACGTACTACCAGGTGCTGGAGCGACAAAAGTGTATTAAAAGTCACAGTGTGTGGATTCTGCACTGGTGGTTAAAGTTATACGCAGCTGTGAGGACAACTCTGTGACCGCTATTAGTAATTCATCATCTTTTTACCTTTTTCCAAGGTGTTGGATAAGTGCAGCGGAAGATGGGTCAAACTTTTTCTTACTTTAAAAGCTTAAATGTCACAGGATGTGAAAACTTTTCCCTTTCAGACTCTGACTAAAGCATATGATAACTATTCATGCTGTGAGCTGTGGATTTTTTTTCTTGCCATATAACCCAATCTGTCAAAGCTTTATCACCGCTCTGTGTAGCCAATCGAATGGCTAATCAGCCCATCTACCCAGAAGACTTTGTTCTAAAGTTCACAGTGCTGAGATATCTCTCAGCTGTGTGTTATGGGCCACCTCTGTGATAGCGTGAGTGATTGGTACAAATGTTCCGGGGGCACGATTTGCTCTGGCCTCCAGGATGGCTCTCATTTGATCTCTAAGTGCTCTGCGAGGAGACGACGCCGGGTAAGGATATTATGACTCACGGCAACCCCTGGCTGTCATCTGTATGCAGAGTTCAGCACTTCCTGTGCCAGAGGGGGAAGAAGCGCCATCAGAGGTCACCCCCCAAACATCCCTCTGTGACAATGACAATGGAGACGGTATTAACAGGCAGCTTTGGGTCTGCCTCACAAATTTAGAGGTGACGCCTGTGACCTGAATCAGCAATTTGGCTGCTCTGGAAGGCATCGTTACACACATGCACACGCACGCACACGCACACGCACACACACACACACACACACACACACACACACACACACACACACACACAAGAGAATCAGTTGATAAGAGCAGGGAAAGTTAAAAGTTCAGGGTCGGAATATATTTGCTGTTAACTATGCATACGTGTAAACAAGACTGCGTCAGGTATCTTGCGTCCATTTGGTGCGTAGGTTGTGCACATCCTCAGAAATGAAAGTGACTAATCAGCGTCAGACATGGTGGAGAGATTTGAAGACAAGCTTTGTGACCAGGTCCCAAATTATCCACATTTTTCGGATCATATTTTCCATCCTAATCTTTCCATTTATCTTTGTTAACGTAAACCGCACGCAAATGGCGGAAAGAGTGGTCTGAGTCAAAGAGAGCGGGGCGATCTACAAGTCTGAGTGGTGTGCCCTCTGCTGGAATCCTCCAGTAACACTCGAACTATGTGAACAATGACGCTCACGATGCAGGCGGTTGCATTAGCGTGGTCAGACAGCAAGTATACCGCTGGCTTAAGGGTGTAGCAGCATTTATTTGTGTTCTGCATTCATACTCAGAGCACGAGCTGTACATAGCGAATACTGCAAATAAATGATTATTTCACCCTGCGAGTTCACATGGGCACACACACACGCCTGATCACATTTACAAAATATGCACGGAGCCCCCTAACGCGGCATGCAGAGACCATCATGTAAACATTATGTGGTACTATACTGTATATGACCCCAGTGTTTCCTCGTGTGGCCCAGTGGGGAGAACATAAAAATACATGAAGATGTAGAGGGAGCTCCATCCATAACCAAGTGGACAGTGGTTCTAGGCGGCACAGCATGGGCCTTTAACTAGCTGCCTGTTGTATACTCATGGGCAGGCAGGGCTGAAATATGAGGGCTGAGGACATGAGGTCTTCCCAGAATGCTAAACTCCCCCCCCCCGCACCGTGCCCTGCAACCAATCTGACGCCTAATTAATCCTGAAGGTCTTTTGTTCCGCTGAGGTTTTCCCTCTCTTTCCCCCCACTGCACTCCATCCATCCTCACCTCCCTCGCTCCCCCTGCAGCCTGCCTCTCATCCCCCCCCCCCCCCCCCCCCCCCAACACACAGAAATACACCTTCTTCCAGCCTCTCCCATTTCGTCTCCCCCAAGGGAGGCGAGATGCAGCCCCCCTCCCCAGAGAGTAGGACAGAGCTAACAGATGTTGTGTTTTTCTTTTTTCTGTGGGATAATTTAGTCTAGAGAAAAATGAATGACTTGTTGTTACATCTATTCCCAGTATTCCACTAATTATGCTCATATGAGAAACTTTCATGGTTTTATTTATGCAGATGTGCAGCAATGTGGAGACAGTGATAAAGAGCAAAATGACATTTAGCAGCAGACTAATGTGCATCTTTTTCACTCGCAACCTCGAAGGGCTCAGGCGTCGTGTCTTTAAAGGAGCAGCTCAACATTTATGGAAATGCATGTATTTTTTGCCAAGAGACAGATAAGATGATAAATGCCAATCTCATGTCTGATGAGTAAATGTGAGGCTGCAACGAGCTGCTGGTTAGCTTAGCTTAGCATACTGACTGGAAACAGGCTCCAATAACAGAAATTTGACGTTAAAAAAAGGTTACAGGTTTTTTGCACAAATAAACACACATTAATATATCGAGGGTCAAAGTTCACCGAAGTTTAACTCCATTCTGCAGATTTGCTTCGCAAAAGAATGCAAATGTTTTTCTCGCCCCCTCGCTCATGAAGATTGGAAGTGAAGATTTGCAGATTTTACCATTAAATTCGACTCCAGATAACAAAATGAAATGTGATCAGCCTATAGGTGAGAGATATGGAAGTGATTATTTTAACATATGAGGTGTGTAAAAACAGCCCTACTCATCCTCCAAATAATGAGACATGCTGCTTTTAACTGCCTACTAATACAGTGACACAGTGGTAAACACACATCAGAGGCAAAGGTCAACAAAACTACTGCAAAATGGAATATTTCTGAGATTATACTCGATCAAATCACTCGATCAACCAGTTTCAACATTTTTAAGAACTTGCAGGGTTGTTTTTCTAAAATTTGAGGAGGTTGAGAGCTCGGCCCATCGCCAGTGTCACATTGGATTCTGTCACCCTCACCTTCAGGTGATGTTCAGAGCATCGTGATTTATTCAGCTGATATTCACTGAATGATTCAGTATTCTTTTTTCACCGTGGAGTTTTTACTTGTGCAGCTGCAGCACAGTGAGGAGCAAACTGAATGAGGAGAGGGTCACCGAACGTCACAGAGCACAAATATGTGTGGTGAACGTCCCACAATTCTTCAGCCCAGCAGCACATCCATAGTTAAAGTTTGATTATTAATTATTATAGAATTGTAATATTTAATGTCCTGTGTGGTGATTGGTCTACAAATCCAACAATTTAAATGACCAATTTTGTTTTGACACAATTAGAAGAAATAATTCAATAATCATTTTTATATTTTCTTACACAAAATAGTTTATTATTATTCAAAATAATTTTATTTTGTTACTAATGAGAGAAATAAAACAGATCATTTGTATAAAAGGTTTAACATTCTGAATTGGCTGTACTGCTCGTCTTGCACATGATCACTGCAGCTGCTTTGGATGTTTACCACACAGAAGTCTGCATGGATTAAAACTTGGTTTTGAATCCAAACTTCTTGACGAATTGCTAAATCAGGCCACACCTGCTAGATCGGCTGTTGTTGCATTTCGATTTATGAAAATGAATAAAGGCGACACTGATTGAAATCATCCCAAATATCAGCTTGTTTGTGAATTAGAACAAGGATCTATAACTATAACCTCTAATGACTGCATTCATTATTACAGGAGTTCCTGAGACACAAAGACCGCAGAGACATGGAAGAGTGATGTTTCCCTATTTCAAACAGTTCTGCAATGTTTTTTCTTTTAACCATGATCACAGTCCTAACATGACCCTAACCAGCAGTTTATTATTGTAACCATGACAACGAACATCCCCTAACTTTAAAAAAATCTTTATATCAGCACAAACCATGATCTCTCCCAAAACTGATCCAGTTGCTTCCAAATCAAAATTGACTTTATCATTGTCACATTGTATATACATACATATTTCATTCAGAAAATATCTTTACATATATGTTAAATCAAACTAATATTGCACTAACATACATACACATACAGTAAGCTATGTTTACTCAGTTGTTTTTACAACTTCAGGTTAAATATTCCAGGTTTTCAATATAATCTATTTTAAGTATATTAAATGCAGTATGTTTGAAATAGCAGTAAATAAATGTAATGTTGTTGTGGCTGCTGCTGCATGTGAGTTTAAATCAACATCTGTCGACCTGCCTACGTCTCCATTCGGCGCGTGTGACAGAATGGTCCACGGCTCAGTGGCGGGAAGGTCATTTAAAGGCCAGACATCCAGACCTCTCCTCCCTCCCTCTTCCTCCCTCCTCCCCCATCCGCTCCTCTCCTGCCTGAGAGCCAGAGATAAACCTACACATGCCAGCCACACAGGACCAATAGTCGTGATTTATCGGCAGCCATTTGGTACCTGAACGCCTATGAAATTGTAATGAACTTGATTATGCTTTTAATGAAGTGTGAGAGGTTCTTCAGAAATGATTATAGCCATGCTCCGGCTCACAGCTAGCGGCTGCGGAGCGGCGGAGAGAGAGAGAGAAGGAATAGAGGACTGTCACGAACAATGAGGACTTAGCGATGGTGGCTCAGGATACTGTACAGCAGGGGTGCCGGCTGGAGTGCCACGCTTCTTTGGAATAGATTACAGGGGCGTTTTACTGTAAATGTGAGGTGACTTGACCCGACCAACCCCATTTGAATTCCTCCTTGCGAAGGGTTTTTCCCCCTCAAAGCTGCATGCTGACGCGGTACATTAGATTCAATGGCCTGCAGCCTCACATTTTGCATACATATTAGACAGCTGAGGATGATCCTAACCTTTGCATGTACGGGATACTCCCATTCAGACGGAGCAACATTATTGTTCGGTAATTTCACACACAAATCTCCACTGCACCATGCTGCCGCTTCTTTAAATACCACAGGGTGATGTAGGCGGACGCTCAAAGGGCATACAAACACTGGCTTTTTGCTCAAATTACTATTGAACATCAAGTGGCAAATTGTAATGAGATACTTTACGAATGCACACTAGGAATTCTGATTTGGTCTCATTTACAGACGTCAGATATCAGGACCCAGTGACGCTCTGTTAAACATTAGAACATACCATCATTATTAAAACATGGGTCTTGTTAGCTCCACCAAGGAAGTCATGTTTTCACCTGTCTGTTCGTGGTGTTATGCAGACCTTAAAGGTGAAGCAACAAAGTACACTGTTCACACATCGTACACACAGGTCTGTCTCTTTAATACATTAACCCTGATACGGTCATTCTGTTTCAGATCTGGAACATGGACTGTGTTTAAAGATGGACGACACATGTCCACTTCCTTCAACCATACAGAAATTAAGCCAGCGTTTGTATCAGCCATCTTGCTTGTTATGTCATCTATATTTACAGTCTACGATGAGGTCTAGGATTTATTTTCTCACCTTCTATAATTGCGAGATGATTGTGAGGAATTTTTCGTCATTTTCATGTATTACTCAGAGAATAATAAGTGGATGTTTATGAAAACAATCACACCTGTGAAATTTGGGGAAAACTTGTTTGAATTTAAGGTGACTGTCGGGCTGTGACACATAAACAATCTACTGAATCTTGTTCTACTTTGTGTAATTTTGTTCATTATTTTAATAATATTGTACTCACCAACGTGATAGCTAACTCAGGAACATGGTGACACCATAGGGCTGCAACTGACTTTTATTTTCATTATATATTCAGTACTAATTTATTGTCTCCTTTAACATAGTTGAATCGATCAAACTAAGGGTCTGAATGATGATTTATCTTTTGTATCTTCTGTCATATGAGTTTTTGCTTTGTTTTCCCCCTGCTGTATACACATACCTGCATGAATACAGAGTTATCTATTATACTAACAAGTTTAAAAATGGCTCACATAAGCTGAGACAAGCAGACTGATATACATATCTATGCTTCAATATTGAAGATTGTATACATGTCATGAAAGGATTTCCAGGTTCTTTACTCAGCAGTCAAAAAACTAAAAACCTTCAGGATGTTAGTTTTCAAACACCTTTTTCTCAAGCTAGTCCTGTGTGCAGCTCAGTTGGATCTGTTTTGAGATATGGAAGAAAAGCAGCCGACAAAACAGATATTTATTTGAGATAAACTAATCATTGGCTGGTGGTCAAAAGATCTGAGCACATTGTTCTCCAGCTCTGGGTTTGTTGATAAGGAAAAGCTCCACATTTGTCTGTTCAGAGAATCTGTGTTTGCTCTGAGTAAAGATCAGCGGGCTGAAGATGTATGGACTGAACCGAACCTGCCTTCACTCAGGATAATAAAATAAGGTTCTGAGAATTACGTTGTATATAATTTTCCTACACAGCTGCGTGTTCTCTCTGTGTCCTGCTGCTCTCATACCTCTTACTGTTCAAACTGGACCTCCAGACATCAGAAGGAGAAAAGTGGATTTGTTCAATGTGTGAGTTTGAATGATAGAATTGTTTCAGTAGTTATCATCCAGCTTTTACTGGGAATTGCATTTTGATTAGTAAATTAAAAAGGAGAAACTGACTCTGTAAATATGGATGATGACCAAGTTTTCGGTTCACACATTAAATATAGATATCTTGGTGGAGCGTGCGATTTTGTGTTCAAATGTTCATATTTTTCCCTTTTTGTTATAAACAGATTCTTTGTGCATCTGAGGAGCTTCTCCTGTGTTCAATTTGCCAGCGTGCATAAAGATGGGAGAGTTGGTTCTCGCTACATGAACCTGACACTACTCTGTGAAAAGCTGCACTGAAAATTGTGAAGCTGTTCACAACTCTTTATAAACCAGAAGAACAAAAACGGAGCTGGGTCCTTTTTAGCAATTCTTTTTTCTTAAAAAGAAAAAAAGAAAAAAAGAAAAAAGAAACGATTTTGATGATTAAGTGTCTGTTGATACTACTACTTGCTGATTACTTGATAGAGAACAACACATTTGCAGACAGCCTGTTAACAAGCTGATTCTTAAAAACAAACAAACACATATTTCCTCTTGCCTGAATAAACACTCGACAACTTGACATTCTATTTGACTGAGTGAGTAGAAAGTGATAAATGCAGATGTTTTACACAGCGCCCCCAGCTGTATGGTGATAGTCACAGTTGATCCTGCTGCAGTAGCTGTCACCATGTGTGAATGTGTCACCATCACTGTCCACATGCTGAGGCTGTAACGCTGTCTGAAAGGTCTCTGACGCTGTTAATCAACTCCTCTCTAATGTGTCATTCACACCTTCTCCCTCCCTCTCTTTCTCTCCCTCTCTCTCTCCGTCTTGGTGGATTTCTATCTCAGACTGGGCGCTCGGCCGGGCGGCTGTTGTCGCTAATTTGTTGTGGCAATATTAATTAATGATCAGCCTGTCACAGCTGTTTATATTGAGACAGATTAGAAGTGGGAGAGATTAGACAAAGAAAACAATCTGCGAGCGGCTCGGTGGCTGACAGGGGTCACCTTCACGTGTCTGAAATCATATTCAATTTGCTGCGGCGGAGGCTGGGAAATTACTCCACTTGACCAGCCAGTATCCTCCTCTATCTGCGATGCTTCACTTTTAGAGATAACTAAATCAATTCACTCTGAGCCGCAGACAAGTGCAGGACAATGTGCGGTCGCATTTCATATCAGCTGACATGATGAAAATTTTTTAATATTCTGTAGTACCTTTATGTGACCAAAAAAAAGTAGATATGCTTAAATTTTCATGCGCTCCCTCCTCCATTAATCCTAATTTTCATTCAGCTCCCCCATCAATCACATTTCCCTATTCAAATGGAGCTTAATCCGAGGTGGCAGAGCGCGGCGTCCTGACCACTGACCTCTGCACTGTCCTTCCTCGCGGACCCACCGACGCCTTCACACCGCCGCACACAAAGTCTCCGGGCTCAGTTGACTTGGCAACACCGCAGAGTGTTGAGACGGCGACGGAAGATTAAGTGGCCAATCACGGCCTGAGCAGTGGGGTAATCATTCCACTTGGTAAAATGGGTGTCAGGATTACTCCGGCACTTTCTCACATCGCTGTGCAGGCTTTAATAGGGCGAGGATGTTTCCGGTGACTAGAGAGCTGTGGATTGGATTTAACAACAGTTTCCTACTGGCTGATTAATAATAGGGACCGAGGGCTCTAGATTAACAATCTAAGCTCATGGTCTAAAGTGCATTTAGGCCATGTCCAAATCCACTTTGTTAGTTTTACATGGGAAAAAAGGTTTCCGTGTGCTTCACTAAACAGGTGCAGTTTATTATGATCATGCTAAAGAGTGACGTACTTCTTAGTAAAAATTGCAGCTGCTTTCTGCTGCCTCATATAAATGTACCTGATCATACCTCATTTTAAGACCGACACGGCAATGGGCACTCCAATGGACGCACATTACTTTGCATGTAAACGTCTACTTAAACAACGCAGATGCTTAAATGTGAGAATTAGAATTATATGAACACAATTAGTGGGTCTTTATCACGAAGCTGTGAAGGCTATAATTATCAATTATTTACTTCTTTTAATAAGATAATGATATTTAGCACCCCTCTTCATCCCCCATCCCCCTTCACTGAACTACTATATATTGTAGATGTGCTATTGAGCAAGGCAGTCAACTCCCAGACACACTGAGAGAGCTGCTAAATGTAGATGACTGTGGTTGTACTGAGCATCTCTCAGGGATGTATACGTGGACGTCAATGTGAGGCAAGGCACCTCTGTAGAACGTATCCTCACTTTATTTCCCTGGATAAATAAAGGTTAAAGGAAGGAATAAAAAATTAAAGTCCTTGCAGGAAGATAAATAGCTCTTTAATGTCAAGCAGACTGTGGTCCAGTACCTCCTTTCTTGGAGTGATTGTTTAAGTCGATTCCCACAGAGCAGAGGAGGGACAGAGGAGAGTATCGGCTATATCACTGCAGGAAGTTATAGAGCTGGTGCCAATGTGTACTTGTCAGTCTGCTCGTATTAGTCCTTAGTATGTATGTGAAACCAGCTCTGGGAGGAATACAGCAAAATGTTTGAATGTTTCATAGGTGGGACGGGATAGTTCAGTTCACCACAAGTGTGTCGAGCTAATACTGCTCCTCATCCTCATATTCCACTCTGCAGAGTTAATACAATATCCTAAACTAGGAATATCACCCTGTGGTTGTATGCCTCTGCCAACCAGTGCGGTTTCCTTCTACATACATTTTCCAGATTCTTTTAAGGTCACTGTAACCTTTGACCTGTGGCTACTGAAATCTAATCAGTTCATCTTTGAGTCCAAGGGAACATGTTGAGTTTATCATCACAGAGATTCAGAAAAACTAATATTCACATTTCTGAAGCTGGTACCAGAGTACCTTTGGACATTTCTGTTTAAAAATTGGCTTAAAACGGTTATGTGACTATCAAACTCTTGCAACCTCAGCATGAGAGCAGTGGTTGGTTTCTGGTTGTCTTCGGGAACTGCCGTGTTTAATCAGGGGTCAACAGGGGCCCGAGAACACATTTTTGCCCCCAGACCACCATCCTAAGGAGATAACTCCAACCTGTCTCCATCGCTGTGTTTGAGCATTAAATCATTTTCTTCTTCTCTGAGTCCCTGAATTCATTTTAAAAGACAGAGCAGAAGTGTTGTCTTAACCCTGTGCTATACCTCTGACCCTGAGCTGAACATCAGCTGCTGGTTTACCTTGTGGGTCTCTATCAAAGTAAACCAATCAATCACCAGGTTGTGCATTTAAGTTCTACAACACTACAGGGAATCATTTAAATGACCCAGAGCGTCTATAGCTAGCAGGAGGATTTAGTTTGTGTACATAGAGTAACATAGGCACATAGATACAGTACAGCCAATAAAACTGGTGCTGCTTAAATGTTTTAAAGTTAGATTTTTCTCTTTAAGTGTCTTTCATATTGTGTGATTATTCAGATCTGAGTAGTTTGGCTGGCACAATCACACTCAAATATGCAACTAGTCACTGGTGATGCTTTCAGACAATGAACTCTGTATATTCTCCTGAAATTTTGGAGGGGCTGTATGTGAGACCGCAAGTGTCCAAGTCAGTTGTCGTCTCCAGAGATTTTAATGCCAGTGCCCTAAAATGTACAGAAAATGTCTGAATGAACCCAAGTGAGAAAGCAGCAGGGAAATGTCTGGAGGATTCACTATGAGTGAGTGTGCATGTTGATGACATCTTTAAAATACACAACAGAAGCAAAACTGGAAAACCCTAAAAGAATAAAACTATCAAGTCGACTCAAGTGTCGATGTCCTGTAAACAAAAATGTGTTTTCCACAGGTGAATATTATATTATATAATATAATATTATGTTTCCTGTATGGTCTACCCAAGTTTCTTTCATTACTCGTTACTAATACTTACTAATAATAACTATAACTAACTCTCCACGTATTTCAGCCTGGCAGTTGAAGAAGTTAAAAGAATGGCTTTAGACATATAACCTGTCCACTTTCTCTTTTTTCAGATCATATCAACATAAACCAATAAAAACAAAGTATAGTATCATATCTTAGGGAAATTTGTTCTAAATTCTGCCTGAGCCCATCTTCTCAATGAGCCTTAATCCTGCTACAGGTATAGAGCCAGAGGAAATTCAATTCTAGGCAAAGAGAAATGGAGCTGGCACACACGCAGTACGTTGGCTTACCTCCATAATGTTTACGCGTCACATCTGCAGCGTAGTCAACCGCTGCCCATGCAATTAGTGCTTGGCAAGAAGATTGAACATAGAGGGAGCGTATGTGAGCTGGAAGGTTTCACATCGCCACGACACAGCAGCCGAGACATGTTACACGTCCTACCCACAATGTCAGGTCTGGTCACATGTTCGTTTTTACATGCCGGTAAACATATTGTATACTCGTTCTTTTACAGATGAAAATAAAAATGCCTCTCGAGTCTGGCAGATGGCGCGGCTGACTTTCAAGAAATTCCACAAGCGAGTGCTTTCTGGAACTAAACGGGTGCTGCAAATCCTCTTAAAATCCTCTTAGACACCGTGGCAGCGGGGAGAAAGAGAAAAAGTTTTCTCCCGGGCAAACATGTGCAGGTTTGTTGGGTTGATGTCGTGCTCTGGGGGAAGGACACAGTCGACAGTTTATTTCTTCGAGGCTGGGAGAGAATATTAATACGACATGTACCCTACAGGACACACAGAACAACAAGATGGTGACGGGAAGCTTCAAGGAAAGACTTTGGAGAGCGGACGTGAACGGCTTAATTTGTTGGATATAAGACTTCAAGAGTATGATGCTTTACACATTATTCTGTGTTGTATTAGGACAGCAGAGGCAAATATCATTAGTTTCACAGTCAGTTATGCCTCTCATTAACCACCCCCTACTCACTACAGATAGATCTGCTCAACGGCCAAAGAAATAAAAGCCTTTCAGACAACACTGATGTTCTCTGCCCCAGTAACGACATCATTATTGCAGGACTATGACGTACAACAACAACAATGTTGGCCAGCAGAAAATCCCACAATACATTTTTTATGTTTATTTTACATTTAGTATTAATACTTTTATTGCCAAAAAGCACATTAAATGACCATGTATGAATAAACTTTGATGCGCTGCAGATTTGCCTCGTGCCGATCATAAAAAAAACAACTACACTACGCTAAAACTTAGAATCGATCTGTGCTGGCAAATACAAACCTGTCTGTCTTTATCCTCACAATAATTAATATATTTCTTAGAAGAATAAGAAGGAGTACAAGAGAGAGAAGGCTGAGCCGTGCTGCCCTCTCACCTCTTCCCCACTTTTACTCCTGACCATGCTGCATGAGCAATGCATGATGGTATATATTGCTAGTCGACAGTTGTACACTACTTTTCACAATGCAATGTGGAAAGCAATGAGTCTACTGTATAGGGTATGATACAAACTTTTGGACAGCACTACAAAACAGCAAACTCACAATGTAATGATCAGTGAGTGATCTTGGACACAGCCCTGGACAGCTGGGATATAAAGTTCAGTCTCAATGCAAACAATAGTCAACAACTAAAACCAGTGCCACTATCTACTCAGCGCAGTTTTTGCATCCAATGAAATTCTGCAGCTGAAATGAAGTTTGTCAACAAGTGCCAGCCAACCCAGCCGCTGTGTCTTTAGGCTCTCCAATTTTCCTCAAGTTTCTCAAAAATGAGTTTCCTCGCTCTGATTGCTATTTACATATTTGGGTAAATGAGCATGGGATTGGGCGGTTTGTTTGTCAGTGCGCTCTTTGCTTTCCTATCTCCTTTGGGCAACAGATCGAATTAATGTTTGTAGACACTGTGATGCCACACATGAGGAAACAGGAGTTTTTTGCAAAATTACAAAACTCTGCCAATTACAGCTCTGCAAACACACGAGACGGTGGGAGAAAAAACTCATTAGGGTTGTGGTAAAGATTTCTCTTATGTTAGACAATGATTAGCTTAATTTACATGCTTTTCAATTAAAATAGACCAACAAACAGTTCACCCAGCAGAGCACAGAACACAACTGCTCCCACTCTCACATCTGTGATTTGTATTTTCACTACATGTGCTATTTTTGACAGTGTAAATGTCAGCAAGTGTTCACATGTCTTTATCAGCATTTCCACCATCTCTCCTTCCATCCCCACTCTGTTTATCTCCTATGTCCTTTCCTCCTTAATTACTTGTTGAAAGGTGTTTGGCTTTTCCCTGCACGCCTGCTGTTTTGGTCATTACAGGCCTCTGTAGGAAGTGAAGTGGCTGCCAAAGAAGCTTAGCAGAGGACGGGCGCAAGTGATGTGTCTGTACTCACCTGGGGTAAATGAGGACAAGTCTTCCTGCTGGCTTTGAGGCCTGTCCTCCCCTCAGGGGCCGTCCTGATGTTGAAGAGGGCCTGAAGAGCACATTGGGCCGCCTGGGTCTTGGCCAGCTTCTTGCTGCGACCGCAGCCCTCAAATATCCGCCCGTCCACGCGCACCGCCATCACAAAGCTATGCAGCCGTCGGCCTTCGGCTCGCTCCGAAAGGCAGGCGTAGCGCAGGCCCGGCCGGAGCTCATTTAACAACGCCACAGGACTCTTGGGGGCTTCGGGCTCTGGAACAATTCCACCCAGCCTCTGCTGCGCCTGCACCATCAGGTCCAAGGTGTGGCGAAGCAACCGTCCATGTCTCAGTAGCTCGCTCGATAGCAACTCGCTCTCAGCGGCGGAGTTGCAGAGCGAGAGGCCATCAGAGCAAGGCGAGGACTCAAATTCCTTAAAAAGCGTGTCAGGGATGTCCGCCTGGTCTGAGGTGAAGTCAGCGGAAGGATTGGAGATGTTTCCCATGGCAAGGTGAGCCTGAGGAGCGTTAGGGAACTGGATGAAAGACTTGAGGGCCAACTCTGCAGCCCTCATCTTAGCTTTCTTCTTTGTGGGGCCCGTGCCCTCGAAAGTCAGCCCATTCACCTCCACAGCGATGGAGAAGACCGGGGCATGCACGGGGCCTGTCTGCGATACCATGCGGTACTGCAGGCCCGGCCGCAGCTCATTCAACTGCACTAGAGCGTTCTTTGGAGCCTCAGACCAGGACAGTTTCTTATAGATGAGACGGAGGTGACAAAAGTGGCCATTGTTGTCTTCCTCCAGCGGCCGTTTCCTCTTCAGTCCAGAGCCGCCGCTTCTTGTAGAGTCGGAGCAGAAAAGCGACTGGCACTCTGCAGATCCTATGGTGCGATCCTCTAAGTTACCGATGTTACGGTTCTCCTTTACCTCTGCGCTGCTGGTACCTGCAATGAAAACAGCAAAAAGAGTATCATTCACTGTGATAAAAATGAACCTTAGAACACAATAAGGAAGAAAAGCATGTGACAATCACATTTATCCTGCCTGAACAAAATGAATCAAGGAAAATCTCTCAAGGCAGATTGAGCCACTTGACACACAATGAAATGGTAATGAACAAATCTAAAATCATGATTTCAGCCCACTTCATAACACAGGGCTCTATCATATTTAAGTGTTTTAAAATACAAATACAAATCCCCCTATAAATGGCGATGTTATCCGCCAAATCGTTCTGTAATCTGCCTCCAAATTGGTTCTGAATCTGTTATGCGAGTGGGAAACATTGGTCCCCGTGGCCAACGGCAACGCATCAATCCTATTTGTGATGGGAAGGGGTGTTGGCGTGGAGTGGTAGCCATTCTAGGAAAGAATGAGAGAAATGTCTGTGGCCCGCTTTATTTCACACTTGTATCCTTCGCAGGAGCAAAGTCTGAAAAGCTGTGATACGCTCTTCAAACCTAGTTACAGGGAAGTGGTGACGTGTTGCATTTCTGGTGGAATAAAACATGTTCGTTCAGATATCATCATGAAAATGTTATTGGTGAAAAGGGAGACAGATCAAGTTGTGGCATTCACTGGTGGGCTGATAGTAGTCCTAGAATAGATGAGTGTGCAGACGGGTATGTACTTATCTATTTCTAATTTATCATAAACACTCAACTTTAATATTTAATAGCACACTTTTGTAAGATAATACAGATTTTAGCACACACGCTGACACCCAGGCACAATCAAATAGCCCATTTCCCAAATAATGAATTATGTGGGTGACAGGAAGATAATTTGCATATTAGGCCAACCATCGAGAGAGTTAGTGCAGTGTGCCATCAGAGAGAGAGAGAGAGAAAAGAAGCAGCAGCTTACTTAAACTGTCCTCGTCCTCTGTGCTGCTGGTCCCAGGGCTTATGTACTTGAAGGGAGCGATCAATGCTGACAGCATACTGACTTTCTCTGGAGGAGAGACAAGAGACACGCAGAGTCAACAAGAGGGCAGCGGTGGAGATGTTCTGATAGTTTTATCGATTAAAAGCCGCAGATCAGCGTTGTCCCAACACGGAGACAGAGACGGAGCTTAAGTGAGCGGGAGTATACATGCAAGGCTGCTCCTGTCACCCGCACATAAATCATAAATCTCACACACACACACACACACACACACACACTATATTTGCCCCTAAGGCTGTCTGTTCTGCTTCATTTGTCGACAAGTTTCATTCACAAAAATGTTACTTTGAGGGATAGTTTACCCAAAAATGAAAATTCACTTATTATCTACTCACCCCAATGCTGATGGAGGGGTGGGTGAAAGTGTTTGAGTCCACAAAACACTTTATGTGTCTCAGGGGTAAACAGTGTTGCAGCCAAATCCAATACAATTAAAGTAACTGGTGATCACTTCTTTAAACGTATAAAAACAAAATGCTCCCATACTGCTCCTGTGGTGTGATCCAAGCCCCGACATTCAAATTCGACTCTAAACGGCGTCATTTACACCAAGTTTTTTGCCTGAATGTCGCTGATGTCCTCCTCCTAGTTACTGCAGCACTTTTCTTTCTGTTGTTTTTTTATCCCCAGTTACTTCAATTGTATTGGATTTGGCTGCAACGCTGTTTACCCCTGAAACTCCAAAAGTGTTTTGACTCAGACACTTCACCCACCCCTCCATCGGCACAGTGGTGAGTAGATAATGAGTGCATTTAAATTTTTCACATTACAAAAGGCTTCAAGTCGTTCTGTTGGAATCTTTTCTTAAGTAAAGTGGTCCTTAATGAATACATGTGAGATGAGAGAATATTACATACCCCAGTAGTGCAGTGTTATAACTGATGATGACACTGGACAGAGAGCTGCATAACAACCCTGATGATGATCTAGAGTAATCTATAGGTTATCTGCCAATAAAGTCACGGATTGTAAAAGAAGGGTCTTAGCAAATTGGCAGTCATGATGATGATGATGATGGACAGAGTATTCATTACCTTCAAGGAGGTTATGTTTTCACCCCTGTCAATTGTTTGTAGCGTTACGCAAAAACTACTGGATGGATAGCCATGAAACAAGGAAGGCCCCGGAAGATCAGGGAAGATCCATTCAACATAGTTTTTCTCTTTCTTTCACATAGAGAGGGGCATTTTTAACATTTTCATAGATTTCTCAGAGAATCTTTCATGGATATTTATGACAAATTTCCAAACAAAAATCTGTACCTAGCAAACGTAAATATGGTTTTGTAAGGAGCTGTTGGGCCTCGGCAGAGATATGCAACAGACTGAGCGCCTTTATACCTTTCACATATTGTAGTCTTAGCTGTGTATTTAGGAGATAAAGGCTTTACTATGTTACACGACGGTCCGGCCACTTATCAATAATACGTCTGGACCACTCCCCCATTTCATTCATACCGAATAGAAAAGTTCCAACGTCAATTGTTTCTGTATAATTTACTGTCTGTATTAAATGGAACATAATTATTTTACAGGTGCTTTTTTCATTGTGGCTTGAACAATGAGTCTCAATCTCAAAAAAGTATGTTTCCACCTCCTCATGAAAACTAATGACAGTGCTTTAGATTGAGTATTTAACTCTTGTGATATGATGGGTTTTTAATTGAATAACAATTCAAAAGCATACATGAAAAGATATTTGACATGTAAAGGTATTTCACTGTCATCCTGTGTCTGGCTTCTCTTCATTTAGACATTGAAAATCCTCCATACAGACCCAACACACGTGTGTTGGAAAACTTCCTCTCTTCATCAGCGCTAACTTGTCGACAGCAGCTCTCTCTCATTTCTCCCTGGGGTCGGCTGCTGTCCAGGTGTGCGTGCTGTTTACAGTGTGAAGCCCTATTAGGGCCGTCGCTTGATCTGGCGCTCTCCATGCAGCGCTGAGCAGAATTGACAGACCAGTCTGCCTCCTTAATTACAGTCCCTCTCTTTCCCCAACATCAGCTGATAATCAATAAGAAGAGAAAGGTAAGGGGGGAGGAAACGGAGGTGGACAGGAGCAAGGGGAGGTGATGAAGTACGACAAAGCAAGAGGAGGAAATGGAGGTGGAATGAGTTGATGTTGATGTGTGGAAGGGAAGACGGTGAGGCTGAGGTCAAGACTCCCTCTAAACTCCACCGTCCTGCAGAAGTATTAAGACTTGTAGCGGCGCCACATTACAGTGCAATAAACACGTCTTGGTAACGGCGAAAGGTTGAGAATGAGCTTGCCCCCCCCGGTGTTCTCTCTCACTGTTCACTAGAGGGCCTCAATGAGTCACTCTGACTCAGATGGATTCACTGTAAACACCGAGGCTCTAGCTGCACTGGTCCTCGTGGGCCAACATCACAATACAGGCATTTGCATTCTGACCTAATTACGGACTGAAGCCCATCACAAGCAGCAATTTGGCCCGACATGACTCCCTCGGCCAACAGGGTCATTATCCAGGCCATTTTCAAATCAGTCTATATTGTTTTTAGAGCCTATTTACAGTGAAAACATGGCTGTCTGCTGTGTTTACCAAAGTGGCAAAATTTGGAGTGGTTAAGTGTCTGTTGGCTGTTGCAGCATATTCCAACTCTTTCTTGTGCATTTTCTCTTTTGTGGAGAAAAAAGACAAACATAGATCAGGATGAAATTACACAGGAGGTCAGCAATTATCACACAGGAGCCTGAGCTTTCACACTGGGGCCTGTAATGCCTGTAATGCTTGTAATGTATGTTTGATAATCCTGTTTTGCCAAAAGGGTCTGAACCACCCACTCAGCTTCTGCCAAGTTAAATGGCCCAGTGGGCAAAGAGATACCAGTGCCTGGTGTAAACACATGCACACAGTGTGTATACACGTGAACATGTCATGAGTTTTAAAACCAGCTGCTACAGTTTAAACACATTTATTCTCTGCAGGAAATTCGCCAAAGTTGTGAAAATTCAGATCTACAGGTTGCAACACAAAAGCAGAAGCCAGCATGTATATATATATATATATATGTATATCTTATTGATTTAAATCAATATATTGCCAAATATGAGCAGAGATGATTTATTGTTTCGGCTGTGGGTATTAACCTTTGACTGTATATAAAGATGGACGACATGCTACCCAGAAGTGAAGCCAAAGTCTCTCAGTGGCCTCACGGTGGTTGGCTGCTGTGTAGGTAATGAATCTTGCCTCCTCGCCGTTAGTGGATGGGACATGGACCAAACTAAGCAGTCAGAGCACACGTCAAACAGATTTTTTGAGCGATGAGGTTACGTACAAAATCAATGCAAAAATGTGAATAGATGTGAATTAGCTTCACCCGCTCGAGTTGAAATATCGACTTGAACTAGAGCGAAATATTTAAGTGACGCAATGTCTCAAAAGTGTGACATCCTGACCTATCAGAAATGAAAGACAAAATGATTGCTGCTGAATGTGTATGATACAACCAGCTCTATGATGATTTATATCAAGACTGGGCGAAGAAGTAGAGGGGCTTGGCAGGAAGTGAGGCAGGAAGTGGACTACCTGGTAAGTTCTGAAAATATGTATCTGTTATACACTGTTGGCCACAGTATAGCTGACCACAACAAAAAAGAAGTCACCAGAGTCATTCCTCTGGGAACCACGAATGTCTGACTGATGGTCAGGGGATAATTCATAAACTGACATCACCATCTCTGAAACACCAGAGATATAAAGAGGAAACAAATCCTCTGCACTATCCTCAGTGTTTGCTGATGTTTTGGACTCATCACTGGGCTCAGTAAAAGCCTGAATAGGCTCCTGTTGTATATTCAGAGGATATTTATTCAGGTGACTAAGTTCACAGTCAGGCGGGCAGTCAATAGAGCTTTTCTCTAAAGAGCTCTTCAGGTCTGTATAATTTCAAAAACAATTCTTCTCACTTTCAATGGACCACAGTTCATTTCAAATGTCTCAGGAAGCAGCTATTGAGTAGAAAATATCATGTTTTCAATAACACTGATGCTGAATCAACTGCACAGTTGTAAGCAGTGCAGTTTAGAGGTCATCCTCCAAATGCCACCTCTGATCGTTTTTTGACAGGTTTATGAAGCGCCAACTCAAGCACACTTGGCTCTGATTTATGACTGAGCTGTGTATAACATCAGAGGCAGTTTTTGTTGGTGTTTTCCAGTATGCGCTGTGATTGATTTTCCCAGAGAGATACAGCATATTTTCCGCCTTGTAAATTAAAATGCGCTGCACTGAGCTCACATAGAGCTGATTTATTTCATAATAAATGCTTTATTGTAGCAACAGTGTACAGCTTTACGGAAGGAACCTTGATACTAACTTGATCTAAGATAAAAGATGGAAATAATAGAACTATTATTATAACAGTTGATGAAAGGAAATATATTTCTTCCTTACAGAGACTTTTCAAACATCAACCAATGTAGAGTTAAACCAGAAAAACAGTAGTTCATTTGTAATGATTACAGAATCTTGCCAAAATGTTCTTTCTTAAAATCCTTAGGATCAAGACTAAGGACAGTTGATACATTTAAGATAAAGACAATGTTTTACTTGAGAAAATACATCACAGTCAATACAAATAAAAATGTTCTTTTGTGTTTTTAGACTTTTTACAATGTACCCTCCAACGTCAGTAGAAAAACAAAATGCAGTTTCTTAATTAGAGACTCCATGAAGACTGTTGTATTTTGCATATCTATGTGTGTCTTGGAGGCTGTTAACCAGAAGTTTGGCAGTTTGATTCCCGTCTACAGAAACAGACAGACACGGAAAAAGAGATCATATTACTCCTATACCTTATCATCTCTGCACTGGCTCCCTATATAATCCCAAAAATAATTTGCTCCCATACAAGGCCATTAAAGATCAAGCACCATCATACTGTCTCCCCAGTGCCTGGAGATAATGTATGTTGTGTTTTGCGCTGTACAAATAAAATTGAACTACATTTAACAGTTATGAAACTCGCACAATGTACTCCAAAGTAAAGTAAGCTTTTAATTTGTATTATTATTATTATCATCACATACTTTTATTGAATAGCTAATTCTGACACATTCTCATAATATTCTACATGATATTGATTCTAATTTAACAAGTTTAATTGTTAATCTTTAAATATTCACATTGCTGTTGCAGGCTCCAGAATCTATGACCAAACTGCCAGCAGTAGAGTTGCATTGTGGGTAATGTAGCTACCAGGTATTGACAAGAAAGCAGCACAAAGATACAATATCTCTGATACCGCTGCATCCAATATGTTCCATTCATTTTTATCTTATTGTCCATAGTGAGACTGTCACTAATAAAACTGTTAGCTCAACCAGTGCTTGTTCTCTTGATAGAGATACACTCTGTAAAACATTTATGTCAGATTTATGTTTGAGAAGAGAAGTGCAGCTCGTTTTTTGGGGTGTTTTCTTTTCTTTTTCAGTTAACGTGGGTAATCTGGTACATTTGTCATCTGCATTATCCTCATACAATCCTCCCTGCTCTGAAGCAACCAGCTGTTTACAGAGCTACTGTCATGGAGAAAGTCCATTTGTCTGCCAGACTGTTTGGCCACCTTAGCTCTTTTGCACAGAAATCCTGTGGCGTGCTGTCAGGAGACACACATGCCTCTGACCTGAATGTCCTCTGTGCATGTAACTAAGAGGTTAAGAAGTGATCTGCAATGAACGTAGCCTTTTCAAATATGCCGGCCTCCGTGCAGTAATATCCTCCCAATGTCTATGCATGACATCAGCATTATGTGAATCCTCACTGCAAAGCTGAGTGGAAAAATCCTGCCTGTTGCAAAGTTCATCAAATGTGCCACCAGTTACCTCACATGCCCTTCACGGTACCTGTCATCCATCCCTTCTCATTCACCAGCAGACGGGCTGAATGAGACAATGGGTGCCAATAGTTCCAGCTCACTACGTCTATCTCCCCCACTGCACCAGGACACGGTGTGAGAGAGGGCGACAGAGAGAGGGAAAGAGGGGGCGAGAGAGAGAGAGACAGAGAGAGAGAGGCCATTCATTTGTTTCCGCTGCACAAAGGCAGGGAGGCAGAGGAGAGCCAGGTTAGATAGGGAGAGCCTCGGTCAGACGGCTACACACTCCTGATGTGACAAAGCTGATGATGGTTTCCATTCACAATGACTCTCTCTCACTCTCTATCTCTCTTTCTCTCCTTGCTTCCTATATCAGTTCTGAGGAAAGAGTAATGAGCCCAATCAGATTTCCCCATGGTTCAGCATAACGAATGGGTCAGATGAGCGACGGGAGACACTATTGAAACAGGCGCTGGGGGAAATCATTGACTCTCACCCTCTCTCTCTCCCTCTTCCTCTATCTCTCTCTGAGTACACCACCTTCTTCTCTCTACCGTCTTCATCTTTCTCTCAGTGTTCCTGCAAACCTTCATCAAAAACCACTGAACCACTAAATGAAGGCTGCGTTGTTTCTGTGCACCTGACTCCTGTCACTTCTCTTCTGTGATCTCTGAGCAAAGAGTTACAGTAAAACAGACCTGACATCCCCTCCAAGTTTGGTCTTTATGTGAATACAGAAGTCTAAGGCTGGAGATATGCATTTAGTTATGTGTTCACCTATGATGACTTGCCTCATGCATCACTGGTCTGATTTGTGCACATCCCCATGAATCAGTACTACACAGGATGCAATATCCCTATGATGTTAGCCATAAAGGAGACATACGTATAATCAGGTTACTGCTGCAGCTCCTCTTTTCAATCTGAAACACTTAGCTGTGGCTCCTGTCTCTTTAAGGCCCTCCTCCCAATTAAACATAGTCTGCACTGATTGGCCAGCTGCCTCATTCTGCTGTAATTGGTCAACAATTTCCAGCGTGTGTAGAAAAACCAGACTCGGCTCTCTGTCATGTTACATGACATCACAATGATACGAAAGTGTCGAGGGGTTTCAGGGGCTTCAGGATCAGTGTTAAGTGTGGCGGAGAGGAGCTGTTTTACTTTGCAGATCTTTTACATACACAAAAAACCAAAAAAATCATAATATAGACATTAATGAGGCATTCAGGGTTTACTGACAGGAAAGCAGGAATGGGGACAGAGAATGAGGGAAGACACTCATAAAGTCAAAGTGCCATGGCGTACCCAAGACCACGGCTGCTGCAGGAGCACTCAAGCTGTCCTTTCATTTTGACCTCAACACCACACCTGTTTTGTGACTAGCTAGCAGAGTTAAGAGAAACTCTTTCCACAGACCGATTGAAAGATTCAAATAAGACACACAGAGACACATACACACACACACGATACGTGAAATGTGAAAACAATACCAGCCACGCTGTCTCGGCTGATAATAAAGGGAATTGAGAAGCACCCAATTTCAAGCCACTTAGCTGTGCAGGACTGTAACTGCACTGTAAAAGTAAAAAGTATTTTGCTTTTACTTTGTAAATCTCATCTCCGACGTCACTGTCGAAGACAAAGATCCATCCAAAGTGGATTTTTTTGACTCATGAAAAGTATCTAAAATGTGGGAAGACATGACATTGAACCAATACATTTAGGTGTATATTTCACAGGTTCTTTGATGCTGGGCTCGATGTTTATTGACTGTTCACATTGACAACCTTCAGTGGTGATAGTTACTGACAGGATGTGTTTTTTTTTTACCTGTGTACACGAATGCATGAATCTCTGCTGGACATTTAAGTTTTAATCTGTCTTTGGCTGACGTTTGTCTTGACCATGTGAGTGTTGTTATGTACATACTGAAGCTACAGTGTGCATGTTCTGAAATGCCTAGAGTTATCCTTTAATAGAGGGCAGAGGGAGTAAAGGAGAGGTGGGATGTGTTAGCACAGACTGATGGATATTTAGCACCTGATTAGCAGCAGAGAGGACAAAGTAGCCCGGCCATCTGCTTTGCATTTGCACTTCTGGCCATGAATGCCAAGGACAGAGTCATCGCTGTGGACACTGGCCCTGCATGTTGTGTGTATTTGTGTCAATGTTTTTGCTGTTTAATGTTATATCAACTTCATCACATACATTTATTTTCAGAGAAATGTAGTATATTACCAGTTTTTCAGTTTATGGAAATGTATGTAATGTGCAGTTTGGACTGCAAATTCACATCATTGCATCATCAACGTGTTATTCCTGCTGATGCCTTCAGGCAATTTTCTCACTTTCTGCTTATTCTCTCGAATTTAACGTTCTCATTTGGGGACTCAGCTTGGCAGGCTTCTCTTTTCATTTATTTTCATTAATCATGTTGTGTGTGTGTGTCAGACACTCGTTTTCTTCATAATCTCAAAGTTGTTTGCAAATATCTTATTTAACTTAAGCCTCAGGGTTGTATTCCTCCATCATCAAGTCAAAATCACATTTCACAGACTTCTGTGTCTTCTGTCTTAATATTCATTTAAAGAGAAATATAAAATATGTTAAATTTCTCATCTGTGTGAAAAAAAGCTGGTTCTGATACAACAAAAAAAGTTGTGGCCGAGACAATAGACAATGTGGATGTAGCTGTGAATGAATGAACACATTCTAAAAGGAGGAGGATTCACACCCAACCAGGCAGCACAGACGATCCATATGATCACCAGTTTCAAGACAGACACAAATTACTTTTCTGAACAAATAGGGTCATGATCTCCTCTTGTGCTCCTAAGTTATGGTGTTGACTAATGATAAAGATAATATTTTTTACAGAACATTATGATGGTGCAGAGAAGTTGACCTTTTGTGTGAACTTTGTCATAATCAGCAAATTAATATTAATTGGCAACAACATGTCGTGTGACTTCAACCTTTGACGAGAAAATCTTTGAATTCAGATAAATTCTTGAGCCAAATAAAAAAAAAAAAATCTCTGACTCGTTCTTAAGGTTTCAGATTCACAGGAATATATAGGACAGACGGATAATCTCGAAAAACACAAACAAATTTGTGAAATTCAAACTTAATTATGAATCAGGCTAGCCCTCTTTATGCCAAGCTAAAATAAGGTGCACAAATCTAGCATACAAACACTACAAGACAACAATGGTGTCAATCTTCTCAACTAGTAAGAATGTGATTCAACATATTTCCCAAAAAGTCATTAAACACAAAGTAGTCAAGATTCACATCAGTCTCCCTGAACTACACTAGATTTTGAGATGCACAATATTAAAAACTTCCACTGTGTGTCTGATGAACCGTGTTGTTACACAGTCACAGCTACAGCAGAAGCTTTGTGAAGCTTTTCCTTTAGAGAATTCAATAATAAAGAAATCTCGATCTCAAACAAAGGCTGGTTTTATCATCAGTGGAAGAAGCCAAGAACATTTGTAGTTCTGGTTAATCTGACAACACTTGTGTTGCCAAGACAAAATGAAACTGAGCCTAAAAGCAGCTTAAAATCTGATAGAAGACAAATTAGTCACAGGGAGTGTGTTGTTACCTTTGATCAGAACTGTACGTCACAACCAGACATTAAAACATGTAGAGTACATGTAGAGTATTTTGATAAATCAGATTTTCCTCTGAGGGCTACACTGCTGTCTATTCTTTCTCTGCTATACGACAGATATTTCCCTCAGTTCATTTCGACTCCACACTCTGTTTCATTCTGCTGTACTCTGCTGCTGCAAATACGTCAGCTTCCAACACCATGTAACACAACGACAGATAAGATTCAGCAGAGCCCTTTTTTCAATTCATAGGCAGCGAGGGCAACTTCACTCACTGAAACTGAAGTGGCCACAGATACAACAATGTATTCCACTGTGGAGAGTGAATTGCTTAATCATATTGCAGGATGCCACTTTTTTCCCCCCCACCCCTCTGTCTTTCTTCTCTTGCTTTTCCATTTTGACGGCGAGTACACCCTCCTGCTCCTGAGAGCCCACTCGCCATGGTTGAGTGTCACTGAGGAACTTGCTCAGAGTGTGTAACGGCGGCGGATTGTCGCCGAGGCCCGGGCAGACGGTGCGATGCTACAGCGGCCCTTATGATCACACAGCAGCTCTGCTTTGTCGTCCACGCCGCCGCCTAACACCACTCACATCTCCTCGAGCACTCACCTCCTCAGAGACACGCTTCCTTTCACTGGGATAAGACTCCAGAATGCTGTCATGATAAAAGCTTTTTAATGTCATATCTCAAGCCTGAACTGTATAAAAATATGTTCTTTTGACACAACAAAAAATATAAATTTTTCACTGCGTTTTTTTTTTTTTTGGCGTGCATCCTGCACCTTGAATAGAGAGTATCTCGCCTTTGGACGACTGTGTGATTGACTGCAAAAGCTTTTAGTGCCAAAATTGCAGTATCTGAATAATAGTAGATCAGAGAGCTGAAAAGGCCTTTATGAGAAGAGTGAAGGCAAAGAAACCCATGAGCCTAAAACTGAACTTAGCCCTGTTTGAAATGTCAGTGCAGCCTGGTGACAGAGCAGGAATAGAAATGTGCAGAATGAATCCCTGACGCTGTTTTCATGCTTCACCCGAATATCTTTTGGCAATTAAAGGCAAACATGCATGCTTTTTTTTCTCCCCGCAAAGTTCTACACAGATCACGATCGCTACCTGATAAGTGGTGGATTTAATGCGTACCCGCTTCCCTCCTTAACAGAATATTAATGCAGGCTTTCATCCATGAGAATGACTCATTTACAAGCATGCAGCGGAAGCAGAGGACTCAAACCTGGATGAGGTTTGTCGCCTCGCTCGTTTGATAACAAGCACTCGAGTGTATTTACAAGGCAGAGCGAGCGAGATAAGTGCACAGTGTAATGACACTAAGCAGGTCAGGGATGTCTCTGCGTCTCACTGAGTTGTTGCTCATCTCCCTCCTACATTTATCCCTCTTTCTGTCAGCAAGTGACACTTCTTCATGTAGCCCGACGCCACCGGCTCCGTCTTCTGCGTCCGTGCAAAACGAATGTGTTACGTTCTCAGGTTTGACTTGTGCAGCCTTTTTAGCGCTCTCTGGGCTTTCATTGCACTTGTGTGCTTTAGAGCTGGAATCCTGTTGTGCCATTGCACTCAGAACAGAGGAGACATTGTGTTGCGGTATTGCCTGTCTCTGCACAAGCACGCTGACACGGCACTCGGATGGTGATGGTGACTCTGCTCGTGGTCTCCAATCTCGGAGTGTGTGGGAGTCAACAGATAGGTGCGAGGTTAGAGACAAATTGGTGTGTGTGTGCGTGTCACAGGCCTGCAGACGCCAGTTCAGGTCCGGGCGGCAGCGGTGAGGGGAAAGCAACACTGGGGAGAGGGAAAGTGTGAGGGAGACAAAGTGCTGAGAGGATTGTGTGCATAGAGCTAAAATAACACAGCTTCTGTTTGGAGGCCTGAAAGTCATTTGTATTTCCCTCTTTTATCAGCCCCATTTTTCACTCTTTAAATCTCAATAACCCGACTCACTTATCCCTCCCATCTTCTGTTTGTTCACCTCTCACTGTGTGCACTCATTATTTCACCTATATGTCCTGTCCTTTGCTCTAAACGGCCTCCGCTCTCCACTCATCAAACAAACCTGCGAGCTCCTGTGCGATCTCCTCCAGCAGTGTGCTTATGCCTCACATTATGACACATATAATCAGGCAGGGGGTTTGCACTACTTTGTTCAGCACAAATTGCTGCACCGATGGTCGCGGCAAAGCACAGATGGGACGTGGACAGTTTTTCATCGGCTGTTCCGTACCACAGAGCCCAACACATCTGGTATGCAGCGAGAAGCATCTTTGCACTAATTTGTTTGTCACTATATATTGAAGGGACGATCTGTCATCCTGCCATGCTTTGGTTGCGGCATGATGTTTGAAGAACATGGCTAGTCATAAGTTTCAGGCGGCCTGGCTGGTTGGCCGCTTGGGACATCTGACTGTCGGGGGGAGGAGAAGGGAGGGAAGAGGTGTGACGCAGGAGAGAATTTCCATTAAAGCTGATTTATCACACAGAAGAGAAATGATCCATTTTTTTACTTGAGCTCTGTTTCCACTGGTCAAAAAACCCACTAACGCCCGCTTACATCTGCAATGGAGACAACTGACATTCACTCATTAATCTGGCGAGATGTGAGAGCACCTCTGCATTTGTGACACCAAACATGATGCACCAGGGGAAAAAAAACTATTGGACAGGAGTCTATAGCCATTTTTAGCGGTTTTACCGGTTATTATAACTTTAAATACTCAAATAAAACACACAAAGTTTAAATTTACAAAAAGATATTTGTCATTTAAACAAACTTATTTCAAACAGCAGCTTTTCTAACTAGCAACTATTGATTTTGTGGCTGAAACACAACTGTTAACTTTAAACAAGATCAATTGTAAATATAAATATATGCTTGATGGCTACAGATATATTCAATAATTTTCTGTAGTTCAATGTACTATTAGATTATCGTATAATTACTGTTTAATGTTGTGTTTTGTTGATTTATGAACTGATAATAATCGGGCTTAAGGTCACACAAACTGAAAAATAAAGGTTTTAACAAAACTGAAATGACGAGTGTACATGGTCACACGACTTTCCTGCCAAATGTCCAAGATATTACATTGCCAGGGGTCCACAGGGATTTATTACATATTTCATCCCCTACCTCAATCCCTCTACTGTTCATGTACTGCTTTAGTCCTCACTGCAGACTCCTCACAGGTTCCTCAGTGTGTTTCTTTTGGGGCCTCAGATTTCCACACAACCCCAGAGTGAAAAACAAATAATAAATGAAAGAAGAACTTGATGAATGCAATCTGACAGCTCATAATATCCCCTTTCCCATTCTATGCTCTCCATTTGGTGTGATTCTAAGTCAATTAAAGAACTGTCTGATGTTGATGCATCCAGACTTGGAAATTAAGCCGCAGTCTGGTAGGTCCTTAATTGGTCTTCATGTCCCTATTTACACCAACAGACTCCTACAGGTCACATATATCCCTGAAGCACTGGATGACACGCACACTTCTGCTGGTTTATTTTTATCTAAAATGCAATAAAAACGGGGGGAAGTGGGGCTGGAAAAAGGGACTCGTGAGTGAAATGCGAATGGCTTGGTGCAGAAATCTATTTTTCAGAGAGAGAGAAAAACACTTTTATCTGACGACAAGCACTTTCCATGGCTACTTAGGAATGACATTAATGTTGCAGGGGGAGGAGGACGCTGGTAATACCGACTGAAAAGGGACCCGGCGAATTCCAGAGCACTCAATATCCACCAAATATCAGTTTTACATTTATTCTAATTGAAAAAAGGCAAAAGCTTCTCCATCGTGCTTCAGGCTTGTGTTCGCTCACTCTTATTAGTTACTTACAGATATTTTCCAATTTGCCTGAATCTGTGTAGCGAAAGCTGAAAACTAGTGGGTAGAGTAGGGAAAATGTAATTTCCTGTAAATCAGTGGAGGGAATTTGTGAAGACTGAAATGGAGGGTGTCTTTATGGCACAGCCAGGGGAGACAGTGTGCTCTGTGCAGGAGGGAAAGTTACTGGAATAAAAGAGAAAATGTACAAATTTCTAATAGAGTTATATAAGTTACACTGAGTCTTGTTATAGGCTAAATCCATACGACCATGTTGTCGAAGGAGCATGAGTGTTTTGTCTCTGAAACATGCCTGAAACACACATCACATGACCAGTCGAATAAAAGCATGTCTCCTGGGCATGTAATCAGTTGCATTATTGTAAAATGCAGAATTTAACTGCACAACAGCTGTTAGCAAAGACAACAAGGCTGGCAAATCTGTAAGTTGATAGTATCCATGTTGCTCTACACTGATAATATGCAGGATGTGTTCTATCGGGAAAGGGTCATGTGAGAGTCTGACGAATAGACGAAGGCTATGTTGTGACTGAAAAGACTCAATCAGCAAACGGTTGTGAATGTCTATGTCAGCATACTCAGTTTCTACCTGTCCAGAATAAAAGACAGCCCTAGAGTTCCCAGTAGCATTTCCAAACTTCTCTGTTTAAGCGGCTCTAAAACTCTGGAGTAGTGTGGACGCCATGTGTGTCGTCAGCAGAGTTGATGTGTTTTATAAACGAAAACGTGTTAATGTGGATGTGGCCTTAGACTCGCTGTTTGCTCCACACAAAGAAACATGTGGCCTCTTCACATTCAATTCCACCACATGACTTGTTACATTCAAACAGCCTTCAGATAAACTGAATGCACAGCAAAGAAAGAGAGGAGGTTCTGTATATTCAGTCTCTGAGAGGCGTGCTGAATAATGGAGCAGAAGAATGTGGGCAAACAGGCATGTTAAAAGGTTTTCGCTGTATTTCTTTGATTTGGTGCCACTGAGATGAAAGTACGTGTTGTGTTATCATGAAACACAATCTTTAATGGTCTCGGTCCCCAAGAACCAAAGCCCAATAAATTCACCACCACCTTGTTTAAAAGCTTGAACTCTCTCTTACACATTAGCGATTATCCTTTTGACTTGGAACTAAAGGTTGAGATCTCAGTTTCACCCTCAAAGTGTGACATGTCAGCACTGTCGGCTAGAAATTATGTCTGCACATGGGAAAACTGTTCTCACTGGCAACATTTAGAAAGAATAAAGCAACACATTTTGTGAGGAGGTGGAATCATTGATTCAGATCCCATGATTTCATTATCAGTACCAACTATAGGATGCACACCTGCTCACACAAATTCACTATCTGCACACACAGCCTTCTCTCTCAGAGTCGAATGGCATCCCCCTTTATCCCCTTACAAATCGCCTACTGAGTATACATTTTAAATCAGATAATTTAGCTTTCTTTGCAAAAAGTTTGTCATCCAACATGTCCAGAAGGGATCTTTCGAGAAGACATGAAAACCTCATGAATCAGGTTCTTGCAGGGATGGAGTGGAGGGTAAACAAATTCAGCTGCATAAATAGAGTTTATCACCATTTCAGGCTGACATAAAGCAGCAGGACTGAAATTCTGTAGGTAGCATCAAACTGAAATAAGCCACAGACAGAAGCAGCAATCACAGCTCATTTAAACTACAGATAAAAACGAGCTAATGAAGCCAAAAGCAGCGAGGCGAACTTAACACGGAGAATAAGTCTGACTATTCTTCTGAGGGGGCATCGTGAAGTCTCATCCAAACCACTCCAAATCCCTTTCATTCACGCAATCCCCCTGCCTCCCCATCGCCTTCAGCGAGCCTTGGATTCACCATCCAGGACTATCTTCCCACCTCAGCAAGGGCTGAATGAATGATGAGTAATCGCGCAGGAGGGTTAGGTCATTATCGACACGTGGAGGTTTGAATCGGCACGCCGGAGGCTTCATCTGTGTCGCATTCACTGCTCCTTTTGACTTTGAAGTGTGCGGCACACCTGACTCGTGGTGGGGAGGCTGGTGTTCCAGCTCATTTCTGCTTTTGACTTTTTGAAGCTGAAGAAAGGATGATCTATTTCGAGAAGGGGCCTCTACTATTTTCCTAAATGATGCCAGCAGTGTGGGAATCTGCAGTCAAATGTAATATTTGTGAGTTTGAGAGAGAGAGAGAGAGAGTGTGTGTGTGTGTAGATTTCTTGCCCACAGTGTTTTTCATTGCAGATAAATAAAGACAATTGTGTATTTTGTGTGCAGTCTGTAGGCACTATGTGTGTGTGTGAGTGTGTAGCTGAGACAAAACAGCAGAATATCTTTCAATATTTCACTGAGCTCTATCATTCAAGTTTCATTTTTCACAATGTAGTAGCACATATACGCAAGCTTATGAAATGGGAGTTTCAAGGTCAGTGATGTGAGTTATCATTGTAAATGCACATGAGACAAATGTCCGCTGGGATTGGCTCCAGCCACTCAGTGACCCTCAAACAGTAACAGGCGGTTTAGATAATGCATTGATGGATCAACGATCGACTGAGGAGGGCATCAAATAGCTGCAGCCTTTGTGAGCTATACAGTCTGGTCAGGCAATGCTGACACTCTGGCCTGCTATAGTTAGAAATTAAAGATTCAATCTGGAAATAAGATACAACCAATTTGTATTTGTAAGACTTTGCTTTAAAATGTGAGTTGACTTTTGTTACACGACTCAACAATTACATGTTCATTCATTACAATGCAAATTCTTGTGTGTAATGGGTTATTCATAGCCTTATAATGTTGCTAGGTTTTAATGTACATCTATAGGGAGTATAGCTTAACAAGCAAGAGTCTCTGGAAGACACTGTATCATGTTTTGAATACATTTATGATGCATGATAATTAGTTATTTGTGCCTTCCAACATCTTTCCTGCAGAAATAAACCAGAGAGAAAATGTGTCAAACAAACAAAGGTCAGGTCTGTCAAAGACAATAGGTTCAAAAAGACTGAAGTGTGAGAATGTTAAATATTTGAGCAAATAATGATGCGAGAGGAATCGACTCACTACAGTGACTGGCAATAGTGAATGGACAATGCCACGGGAATTTAAGCATCTTTCAGCTCACTGTTTAGGTTTCACAAAGTGTGGCTTCCTTGAATCATCAGCTGTCTAGTAGCATCAGACTATTTCCATTCCCAGCACTGAACAAACTCTGGTGAACCCAGTGTGCACGCCCTGGCCAGCCCTGAGAGCCAGGCAGATACAGAAGGCTACAGTAAATTGAGAAGCTGAAGAGATATTTCTGTTAGGAGTCGGTGGAGACCAAAACAGAGCTGCTTTCCAAATGAATCTGCTACATAAAGGGAGCGACAACTCCGAGTGAAGTTTTGAAACTACAGCTGAAGACAGAATAGTTTAGTTTCGTGGTTCACTTATATTTTCTCAGTTGACCTACACACCCACACCCTCAGTGTACCTGTCTTTTTCTTCTTTGGTTGTTACTCATTATTTGCGCACAGTCGAATCTTGAGTGAGCCTCCATGAAACCAAACATGGTTGCTAGGAGACTTGTGACGCAAGGCTCTAAAAAAACACCACAAAATATTTGTATTTTTTCAGCAGAGGTATTTTTTTGTGTGTGAAGAGACAACAAACTCAGTCAGCAGGGCTGTTCATACGAGTCTCCTTTCGTCAACTCTGAGTCACTCCATGGATTCATTTTCCTTGATCTCAGCTGGATAGCTGCTATTTCTAGGGTGATAACACATTTAGTCATTTCAAGGTTGTGCTTGTTTGTGAACTACAAGAAAGAGAGTGTCGTGACATCCTGCCTGGTATAACCAGGTAAAAACAGATCCTCAAAAGAAAAACTTCCCAAAAGAAAAGACGAGAAAAAGAAAAGAAAAACTCCCTCATGGGTAATGTGTACTTCTTCCCCTGAGTAAATAATGGGATGAGAGATATTATCTGCTGAATGTGTAGGCAAAGAATTCTGCGTCTGGTGCATGACCCAAACAGACAAGCCCATGAAATGGAACACCAGCTTAGTATTGCTCTAGTAGACTCTGATGGGTGGAAACAAATGGAGTTTGGCATAGCTGTGTATGATACAGTGTGTCCTAAATGCTCTATGACAGTTACACAAGCCTTTTTCTGTTTAGATCCATACAATGGTAAGAGTCACAGACATGATATAAGTGCCTTTTTCTATTAAATGCACACAATCCTGCTATTCTTATCTGATCTACATCATATAATAACTTGAATGATTGCACATTATGATCATTCCCATTCACAGCACTTGTCCAATCATTGCTTACTTGTCTCCCAGCTGTAACTAGGCACCGCAGGCCTGTCAAGCTTTGTCTTCCTCTCATGCAGAAACATCTATACGCAGCTTGAGTAAAAAAGAGTAAGGGATGGATTAAAAAAAAAGTTTTTCCACATTGAAAAATAACTAGATCTGCTTCATTTGTGTTGTTGAGTAGAGTTCTTGCATTTACCCAAATGATTTTACAATCATATATACTATACCATATTAAAGAACACCGAGGTACACTTCAGCAACTGGTCCTTTATGGGAAAAACATGGATATGAATGAAACCAAGCAGCAGTGATAACTAAGTGTAGTTTTTTTTCCTGTTTTAATTTATTTTACTGTTGTGGACACATTTTCTATACAGACTGATGGTGGAGGTGCTAAAGAAACATTGTGACAGAATCCAGACGTCATGACTTGGGTCCTCTGTCGATAACTACAGTTTTAATGATGAGGAGCATCTGCATGGAGTGTGACAGTTGTGACCAGTGTCCTTGTAATACCTGCCTCTAGCCTGTGTTATTGCCTCTTCCTGACTATCAGCGGCACCCTCTGTCAGCCTCCGCCCCGTGCACATGCCTCTGTAAGCCTCTGTACCTGGCTGCCCGTCGCCCTGCCTGTCAGAGCCACTATCTACCTATCAATCTGTGAGTGTGTCCGCCTGCGTGTGGTGATAAGGAGCCGTGGGTGTCTGTAGCCCTGACACCAGCTGATTTATGCCAGCCTCTTTCCCTTTAGGGGGGCGATTTGTGAGAAAATCCCCAACGCCTCATGCTGACTTTGTGTGTATAAGTGTGTATCTGTTTGGCTGTTTGCATGTGCGTGTGTGCGCTGCGATCGTCTGTCAAAACAAAGATGACAGGGCCGCTGTAACTCTTTTATTGCCATATTTCAACCCCTGTACATCACTCAGCCCTGATTTAATATTGGAATTGTCCATTAATGAACCGAAAGGAAAAGTCTTTTTATTCACAGGAATAGGCCTGACTCTCTTCCACCCACCACATGGCTGAAATCAATATGGAATAAAATCTAAATGAGTAAAGACACTGTGTATTGCTAACTCAACATAAAAGTTGATGACTCTGTCAATCAAAACATGGCTGTGCTTTGATTTGGAGTTTAAAAATTCATGTGAGAAGCAGCTTGAAATTTGTTTCTCAGTGTGTGGGAGTGTGCGTCTTTCACTTTTTATGTATTTCAATCAATTTAGAGGATTCTTGTCATACTCATCTAATTTCCTACAAATCAAAAGCCTCCCAAAGACAAAACACAGCTTTAAACACACAAACGGGCCTAAAACAGTGGATCTTAGAAGACTAAATTCCATTAAACCATCCTGACCTCCATTAATTTTACTTACTGATGAGTGCCACACTTTTACTCATATGTTTGTCATTGGCGGATCTTAGATTTTTCTTGTATTTTTTCTATTTAAATTCTAAATGTCCGACTACCATGCACAATTCCTGATTCAGCCGCAGAGCAAGGTGCACATTTAAGTCATTCCTTGTTTACTGTTAGCTCTATAGCTTTGGACAAAGCCACACTACATTGACTATATTTTCAAAAGTCTTCTTTGTTCATCCACTTTGTGCTCTTCATAAACGCTTAGAAAATAAACAATCAAAACAAATCTTCATATTTATTGTTAGTAAGTGACTAGACCTGAGTAGAAATGCAAAAATATTGACTGAAAAAAGCTTTTTACACTTGGGTTCAGTGGAAAGGCTGATGTATAATTAAAATAAATGTCAACTGAGGCTTTCACTTCACCGAAGAACCTTAAAACAATTAAAGACCAAAAGCTCCCATTCCATGACCAGTCAGTAACCTTCTCTAAGGAAAACATGAAACACAGATAAGAGACATGATCATTTTCTATCTGACTGGAGCTAATGTGTCCTCTGTTTGATGGCACCAAAATGGACTAACTGTAACATTTGTAATAATCCTTACACTCATATGGACGTGGCAGAGTTTATAAGCAAACACTAGACGGTGATCGAGATGCTTTGGTTTCACTTTTGGAAAGCACTCACGTCGTCACATCTTTGTGCAATTTATGGTAAATGCCCAAACATCTTCAAACATCTGGCCGCACTGTGACACCAAAGACATCTGTGTTAGCGTTCTGACTGATGGAATAAAGGTAAAGTAAGTATCCTGGTTCTACCTGATGTGAACTCTGCTCTGTATCCACCTGTTTGTTGTCTGAGTGGGTCTGCCCCCATTCTCCAGAAGCTGCTCTCAGAAATCCAGAGCGCTGAGGTGTCTGGTTTGACTCGGATCAAGTGTGCTAACAGGGAAGTGAAGGGGAGACTCTAGCTAAGGAACAGATTGAACCACTGGCTGGCATTCAGAGTCAGCCTTTGCACTGTGTTATTTGACACTCAGCGGTATTATCCCTCCTTCATCTGTTGTTTTATGTAAAAGAAAAAAAAAGTTTGGTCTTCGTGTTCACGACAAGCGCCTGCCTGGAATGACAGAGAGGAGGCAGAATAAAGCAACATGTCTTCGTGCTATTTTGGCTTCAGTACAACTCTGCTGATAGAACGTATATCCAGCCCACCCAGAGTCTGTTTGCCGAGATAATTAAATTCTCAAAGGATGCGAGGAGACGCAACACGTAAATTAATTTGAGCTGCAGCAACAGACAGGATTTATGCCGCTTTGGCGGGAGCATTTACTTCCAGAACAAATAAATGGGATGTTTTTGAAATTAATTACTGTTCCAGTGCACCATTAAAGAGTATCAGTTATCAGATGACTTGAAATACACACTTGGCTCTTTTGATGTGTTAATGATGACAAAGTAAATGATCCTCCCTGCCACGGAGGAGTTAGGAAGACAAGGGGAGAGACAGCCACAGCGAGAAAAAAGAAGAAGGAGCAGAAATTATGAATGAGCAAAAGACTAAGGAGAAATAAAAGATGTGTAAAGGAATAAATGGCAGAAAGTAACCATCTAAACTGGTGCAATAATGTCTATTTTATAACATAGCCATTAATTTGAAGGTTATGGCCTTCAAGGTTCAGACACTGAAGCATTTCTGCTTCTGTTTTTAGTCCCCATTCACCATCCCTGAGCAGGTTTCAAGTGGAGGTTCACATTCTGCCTTGGGGTCGCTCGGTCTACTCTAAAAAATACAAGCTCCATTCACTTCAAATGAAGTGGCGTGCCCGTGAATGTAGGCCAGAATTACAGCAGATATGACTGATTGTGTTTCACTCTGTCCTCCGTTGTAATGCAGGGGCTAGATTTAATAGCCTGGTTGTTAATCCATGTCAAGGAAGGCAGAAAAAGGCCCATTTGACACGGGCTAACTTCCCTCTGTAATTAGAAAACCTCATTAAGTTCATTAAGTCATTCCTTGTGTTGGGGGATTTGTTTTACATGCGCCGCCAACAGACTCAGGATGAGGATGTGATCTAACTGCTGTGGCTTCCAGTGGATGAATTACTGCGTCTGAGAGGTCGAGAACAAGGAAAACGTAGTTAGAGTTTAGACGTTAAAAGAACATAAAGTTATTCAAATCGGAGGGAAAAAAGCGGCATCTTTTTAAAAGGGGAACGATATGAGTGTGACACATTTCTGAAAGGCCCTTTGTCTTTTGTATTTATCAGAGGCCTTGAGCTCAGAGAAGGGGGGGAATACCTAGCTCGGCCTTGGGCAGTGACACAGTAACAGATGACGAGACGCCACCGCCAGAGGCCCTCAGTTTTTTTTTTTTTTTTTTCAGTTTGTGCTCCCGCACCCAATTTGGGTGTCAGTGAGAGCAGCGATTCATCATTGGCTGGAATACTTAGTGGGCCAAGAGCGGGAGGCTATTCATCTCTGTAGCTGACACAGCCCCGGCCAGAGAGACGCCTCGCTGCCAGCACGACCACTGCACAAAACAAAGTCCTCCACACACACACACACACACTCGGTCACAGATGTGTGATGAGGAAATGTGCATTGTCACCTGGGTTATTATATTACTATTATAATTAAATACTCTTTAAATTAAACTTTATTCAGTGGTGTCAACTGTTGCACTGCTTCACATCTTCCTTATTTTAAAAAACATTTTTACATTAGAAGTTTCATTATTTGCTCTCTAGCAGAGTTAAATGAAAAGATGAATTCTAATTTGAAACATTGATGTCCACTTCTTAAACATGAAGCTAAGGTCTGTTAGCTTAGCTTAACAAAAAGACATTACAACTGACATGACACAATCTGCATATCTGCACAACCGAATGTCATTTTGATACTTGATATGTCTGATTTATGTGACCAGGCAGTTACTGAATTCTTTGTGAGTTGCGATTGACAAACTTTCACTTGCAGAGTGAAATTAGAAAATACTGAGTTCATCGTACCTGGTTTATCTGCAGTGATTTTATAGTCTATATATAAGTTTAAGTGACTTACTGAACCGCTCTTATATTTTCACAATTTACATATCAGCTGTTTCAGAGGTCTGTTGAGCAAGTGCCACAATTTTCAGACCCAAATTCAAAACTATTCAAAGTAAAAGCTCTGAATTTCCACTCAATATGAAGCATTACAGCAACAAAACAAAGAAATTAGCTGTTACCCTGAAGACAAATTGCCAAACTGGGAGAAACTCTATGAATGTTGTTGCAATCACAGGGATCAGCCCCTGTGTTGTGTGTGTCTCAGTCCGATATGGTGAAATAAAAATAATCAAATTATCAAAATGATCTGGCAGCAATTTTGACCTGTGGTAAGTCGCAGAGCACAGATAACACAGAGCAGCCACTTACTACCCTGCAGGTGAAAAACAAGGAGGACATGCACGTACTGAGCCTCATACTGCACGCTGCTTTTACAATACACCTCTGTGGCATCAACATAAATCTGCAGTATACGCTCATTCAGGATATGCATGATTTAACGGATGTCAGGGCCTCCATTCATTTTAAGGGCAACAATAGAATGAAACGCATATGCACAAGGGGAATAAAGGTTTAGTTCAAAATGGTAAATGGGGCACTGCGAGGTAAAATGGAACATTTCTCTGTCTCAAAGTGGCACATTTACTTTGGTCAGGAGTGAGATTAAAAGACGAAGGAGAACAAAAGGCAAGGAACACATATTTTTCCAGTTGTGTGCCTCGATACACAAAAAGGTCTAAAAGCACAAAAGCGTTCCCTCTGACTACATTAAGCTCCACCGCTGCCACACGGCCACCGACACACACACGACAACAAAGCTGTCCACACGTCGTCCCTTCCCCTGCACTGTGAACTGTGTACTCCATAAGCTGCATGACAGTTTAGGAAAATGGACTTCAGAGTCACGCCCTGCCATTTAATGCCACGGCTAAATTATCAGCTATCACCGAGGAGGGAGAAACACCGAGAGAGACACAGACAGAGCGCGGAAAGATTCCATCTCCAGTCCGCTTATTCTTGTGAGTCGCATCAAAAGGAAAAGTAATTAAGTCGTCTGAGGATGTTATTGGAAACGAGAATTCTATCAGTAAGGCTGTGGGCTTGTGATGCCTGCAGCTTATCCAGTCCGTACATATGTGTGTGTATGTGTGTGTATTTCTGTGACTGACACACCACTGTGCAACAGAAGATGAGACCTCTGTTGTGCGTTTGTAACAGGCGCAGCCAGCCGCTCCTCATTAACCTTTTGGGAGATAAGCCCGTTTTAAGTCCATGTTTGAACAGCCTGTGTGAAGTATCTCCCCCTGATATGTGGCTCGCCAACCACCCAAACCGTCCTTCCCTCCCCTTCCACATTCAATATTCCTCTACCCTCACCTCCTCCTCCAGATTACCAGAATTAAATTTCAATTTTAATCACAGGCCCACGAATCTCCATAAATCTAGCACCTGAGCCACCCTTAATTATGGAACAAGCATTCTGGGGCTGTGCGCTGCCGTGGCCCGCTAACAAGGTTAAAAGGTGCAAAGTGTGTGTAATGGGAAGCAGAGGAACTCACTGAGCAATTGTTAACACCATGTTAGCTACTCCACTTCTTTGTCTCTTGCCATGTTCGCCCCCCTATTTTCCCCGACTATCGAAATACACAGAGCACCTTGTTAGAGGCGCTAGGCTAGAAGTAATGTAATTTAGCTAAGTGGTGAATGCAGAGGTGCCAGATGTGCGTTCTGCAGTGGATGGTGTCGGCAGCGGTGATGGAGCAGGCATGCAAAAAGCTGTTACATTATACGCTGCTTGCTGGAGACAAAGAGGTGGAGTCTGTTTCCCGGAGGGACTTTTCTTTTGTTCCTTTTATTGTGAAACTCCAAAACTGCCTGAAAGTTACGGGAAAAATATCAGGAAAATGCAATACTTATACTGCAATACTATGCAAATATGACAAAGAAAAATAAAGCCTCTAATGAGCTATTTTTAAATACTCTTTTCAAATTAAATGAAATACATACTTTTGAGCCCAGAACAATGTGTCTCATTGTTGAATATGGTTTCAAACTGCTTTAATACATTTATTGTGTATTTTTAACACCATCCCAAAACCATCAAAACTCAGGTGGTGCATCCAACAATTTTTAAATATATATGTATTTCCTACAATTAATTAATTAATTAATTTTAAGTTCCCTTAGCGTGTCTACACTGCTCATTATTATTTTTGTGGTTATGTTTTGTATTTACAACAATATAAGATTTTAGAATTGTATTGGCCAGGTATTAAATATATTAAGTATTTGAAGATAGTAAAATAAAAACACAAATACAAAAAAATTATGCATTCAGTACAATAACTATTAACATTATCAACCATTTGTTCACTTGAACTCATTATATATAGATTTAAATGAATATTTTGCCTGGTTTTACCATTCGTCACTTATACAACTCATTCAAAATACAGCTGCAAGGGTTCTGACCAAAACTTCAAGGACCACACACATCACCCCGGCACTAAAATCTCTGGTAAAGTTTTACTGCTTAATTTTAAATATCCTATTGGAGCTAAACACATCAATCCATTGTCTCCAATTTGAATATATCCATTTATCTATAAAGCACACTGTGATTTGTGTGTCCCTGTTGTTCATGGATTTGAAAGGATTTCCCTAGAAAAAGTGAATTAGTACAAATGCGTCTGTCCTCTGAAGAGGCTGAACACTCAGACGTGACCCCCAGATTTACAGTTTAAGTCTCCTGACTTTTTGTTGTACAAGGTGATCTGATCTGTTCCAGTCTATCGAGGGAATAATCGCAGGCTCTGAGCTGCCACAATGTGAGGCTGAAACACCAGTGAATCTCACATATGCTGTGTGAGTCTTTGTTTCACAATTTGTAAGCCGCGGGCTGTGAATTAAAGCGGGACAATGTGATGCAGTCCGTAATACAATTATGCGGGGTGTAGGAATTGTGAAACAGGTTTTTGTGACAGGATTTCATGAGTGCGAAGAGCGACTTTAATTAAGCCGTGGTGCATAATGGGAGTCTTTGGGCTTTCTCACTGTGTGAAATTGTACGCCAATTAGATAATCATCTGTGAAAATGTTGGACATGACAGACAAATTTCATGATAACAGTGTGATTATACACAAAAGCTGCATCACAATAAATGTGCATGTCATTCATTTTGTTCATATCTGTGTGATTAGCATATTATTATTGCACAAAAACACCCTAGCAGTGCGTCCCATCACGAGCACACAATCTGAACACGGACGCTAAATCTGCTTTCTGTTTGCTGTATTGCTAATATGTCTACGCCTGCATCACAATAAACAAAAAGAATAAATGGAAACAGTCAGAAAGAGACTAATTTACAAGTTCCATACTGACAGCTGGCCCGCTAACACTGCGTACCCGCCTTGTTTTGTTTACACATTGGCTTGATTTTGATCACTGGTCTGCTCAGACTTCCAGATGTCTCGCCCACATGTGAGTCTGCTGCTTTTGGAATGTGGAGACGGCGATCACCAAGACAAGCCTCCGCCACACTTTACCTACAGGAGGAATCTACAGTGACGTCTGCCTGGAAAGCGGCAACGTCAATTATTTTTATTCAGGACACGTTTGATTTCCTTTAACGCCAATGCACGCAGGATAATCAATATGATTCCAGCAGCATTGAGCGTATGTGCGTGTGTGTGTGTGTGTGTTGTCAGATAGCAGTGGAAGAAGCAGCTGTTCCCCCTCCTGTCCCCTGCCACTGATTTAACATATGGCTAACCTTTTGGAGATAGTGCTCCTGTTTACTTTCCTGTTCTGCACTGATAACATCCCAAATCATTACCACAAACCTGCGTCAGTGTCACACACAGACTCAGCCACAACAACCTGCTACTAACAGTAACAGCAGTCTGTTTTATTGGTTTGGTTTACTGGTTTATTGAAGAATTTGGGATTTTGGTCACTGTCACAGGATTTTATGGCAATATGAAGTATTTTTTTATGTACACCTGCAGCTATCACAACTTTGCACTGACTTCCATTCATTGCAGACAGTCTAACCAAAACCTTATCACTAACCTTAGCCATGACCAATCCATGCCTAACCCGAACCTCACCACAATTCACATCTTAGCTAGGACCTCACAAATGCCTCATTAGAACCAGGCTCTGGTCTTCATGAGGTACACACGCACGCACGCACGCACGCACGCATGCACGCACGCACGCATATATACATGTATATAGATTTCATGTTCTCAGTGTGGGGATGTGTCAGTGTGAAGACTTATAACTAATAATGCTTTATATGTAAAGTTTTCTGACACACCGGGTTATATAATAATCATGTTTTAGTGAAACTGAGTTTCTTGGAAGCTGCATAAACTGTTGCATCATCCTCCTCAGTTCTCTTCATCAGAAATACATGTCCACATGTCCACTGTTTTCTACACTAACCTTTCTCAAGTGAATTATGACGTAGTGTTGGTTTGTTGTGGTGAAGCCTCATTGGAGTTACACACGTCGATAACACGGGGCCACTCCTGCCTCGCTGCTCCCTAACAACATCAAATGAACTTAGAATAAATGACTTCCTCACAGTGAACCAATCTGATTGTGTTAGGCTGCCGACCAATCGCCAGCGAGAAGCAGGCCGACGTTTAAGCAAAGCTACGATTGTTCCTGCCGCTGTTTGAGACCTTTATTGATGATGCTCACACACACACACACACACAGGCAGAGAAAGACTCATACACACACAAGCACACACACACCTTGAAATCAACACCTTCCCTCTGTCTCACAGTCAAGCAGGGGCAGCAAATCGCACGGCTCCCTAGACAATATTATCTCATATGCACAGACAAATTACCTCTTTGTTTTAAGGACATGAGTATTTCTCAAAAAGACACACACACACACACACACACACACACACACACACACACACACACACACACACACATAATGAAAATCCCTCCATAAATAGGAAAAAGAAAGCACTCAAAAGGAAGCTAAAGTGGCACTTATGGATACTGTTAGCGTTTTGCTCGGGTAAAAGAAATTCTCATATTAAAGGGGTCTCTCTCTCTCTCTTTCCGGCTCAGCACAGAACAGATCAAATGAAGGTTACGCCGTCCTCTCTCATGGCCTACATCCTGATGCCAGAGCTAATTGCATAATTTGTTTCAGAATTAACAGCTAATAGCAGTCTCTCTTCTTGGCTCCTGCCATCCCTCCCTCCCTCCCTCCCTCCCTCTCTCGTCCCCTCCACACACTCACCCACTATTTTTCCCAACCTCATATCCCATAATGTCTGTGTTTACAGAAGCTTCAGACAATATAGCAAAAGATTACGCTGGAGTACATTACAAGCGTGCCCAAGATGGCCGCGTGTTGATGAATTATAGGCTTATTCTCCCACTTGGCCCTCGCTTATTGAATCTTAACAGCATTGTTAAAATCTACAGTGGATATTTCTCATTTTATTGACTGTTTGTCAAAGCGAACAAAGACTAAAATAAACAAAACGGTTTTATAATGAAACTCCTGCTCATTTCTGAAAGATCCTCGAGGTATATTGTCTAAGTCTTCTCCGCATGAGTGCTGATCAGCCCAGGTGTTTTCCCACAGTGGGGTCCGAATTAAAACAAGCCCACCGCCGTGCATGCGTGTGCGGGGAACAGACGACTGAGAGACCTGAGAATCTGAGAAAGACAGATGAGCTGCTCAGAGGGTGGCCACTATAAGTCAATGCCCCCCTCGCAACAGGCAATAACCTTCTCCCTTCTCCGTGTAATAACCAGCCTGAATTTCAAAACCAAACAAACAGGAAGGGGAGAGAGGGAGGGAGGGAGGGAGAGAGAGAGAGAGAGAGAGAGAGCGCGAGAGAGAGAGAGAGAGAGAGAGGTGCTGCGAAACAAAGACTCTAGATTCAATCAATACTGTGATCCAGCTGTCAGTCATCAGCTTTATTAACCTAACCTGCAGTTTGGGTCGAGCAAGGGTGTGAATGTTTATCTGTCCCAGACACATCAGCGACAACAGCAACAGGGGCGACTGTGTCACGGCGCAGAATTCAGGCGACGCACAACATGTGGTGGAGTTGTGACCACAAGAACAGAGATTTCACCAGTAAGTTGCTCAGATCAATAAATCAGCGAGCAGCGTTAGACACCCTCGCTCCGCCTGCACAGCCTTTTCCACAGAAACAGCATTCACGTCACTGAAAACACCTCTCCACATTTTTCAAATTAAAGGTCACTTTCACCTAAGAAAAAGTGGTGACACCATGACAGGTGGCGAATGAGTTCACCCGCCTCAAGTCTGTCGTGGCAACAAAAGGGTCGCTGCGGGGAAAATGTTAATATTTTCTCCTGATCACATGACGTGACCCAGGTAGCCAATGATCTGTATCTGGATCTCGCTCGCTCCTGATGTAATACAGCTTGCAAACAGAGCCGCAGGCAGAAAAATCTTAATTAAGGTCCTTCCCAATGCGCAACCTTCAGACGACGTCGCTGAAACAAAGGGGGAAAATAATTGAAAAGAAACGTTCTTTTTTTTCTTCTTCTTTACTATGTAGGGAATAACAGCCACTCGTTGAAAACTCAAAAACCTTTGCTGCATTTTGAATTTGATTGTAACCTCAGGTTGACTTTCCTATTGTGGTGGGAAATAATGTTACAATGCACAGCGCTGGTTTTTTAATTGAAATTTGACACGTCATAGCATGGAGGAATTCAGGAATAAAAGGAACGGGGACACGCTGTTTCATATTCACTCAAGGAGTCGCTCAATCTTTTTCTTTCCTCTGCTCTTAATGTGAAATAACAATTGTCACAATCTCTGTTTTTCTTCATTGACATCAAACCAGCCAACGACACAGTATCAGCTACATAGAAGAGCAGATGCTGAGTCTGGCCTCTGTGTTTATCATATATATGTATATATAATGTCTGGGTCAGGAAGGTCTGGGGGGCATTATTACAAGGGGGTTATTGAACCATCAGAACGGGGGGATAAACAACGCTGTGAAATCTTTAATCCTGGAGAGTACTACAATATTAAAAATAAACAACTGATATGTTGTTATTTTGCTTTTCAATTACACCAGGATGTTGTTACATTAGCTAACATGCACGTTTTTAGAAAACACATATGCAGTGAGTGTTTTCATGCTACTTGAAAGTTTAACTGGTGGATTCTGACTGTTGTTTGCTACCTGCTAGCATTACCTGTGAAAATGCTGAACAATATACAAATGAGCTCTTCATGTCAGTAGATGGAACTTGGGACAAAGTAAAACAAAATCAATGCACATGTCAAACTTTTTACACAGATGGTTTCTGTAATCTTGATACTTTCGGGGAGATGCACACGCGCAAACACACAATTAACCAATTAATCCTATCCAGCAAATTTAAAAACCCTCAGACTCCTCCTCTGTCAACTGCTTCCCTGTCTGAAACTGTGCCTAAGCAACACTAGTGTGAACTATCTGACCTTATAACTGGAGTTTATTCCTGCAGTTTCACTGTGAAACCATCCAGAGCTTCATAAAATCCAGAGCTGTGAGCGGATCACTGGAGCCAACAGTGATTTTGCTTTCTGAGCTGACAGGCAGCTTTGCTTCTTGAGATAATGAACATTTTACACTTATTGCCTTTTGTCATTCATGCAATTTTAAGCATGAGGGCAACTTTTCTTGTCATTCTGGGTCAATGCCCTGCGTCTGTGGACACATTTCACAGATGATGTTGCTTAGAAACCCGGCTATAAACTGGTGAATTAAGAAACCTGCGTATAGTGATGATCCTGGAAGACAGGTGTACTTATGCATTTGTATGTTTTAGAAGGGATCAATGGAGTGCAACCCTGAAGCAGTAACAGTGAGGAGGCCGTCACACTCTCACTATAGCTGCAGCATGTGGCGCAGGATTTATACAATTGTAACCCATCGACAGTGGGTGAACAGTGTGCTGCCCAGTGTCTGTTATTTTGTTGTAGGATGTGTGTGTCATAATTCTTTCACTTTCAGCATAGCCCCCCCAGTAAGCACCCCCCACCCCCCACAGCCAGAGCAATATCAGCAGCACCAGAGACAGCATGTGACCCAGCTTTACTCATCTCGGCTAAACCCATCTCTGACACACACACACACACACACACACACACACACACACACACACACACACAAAAGCTGAAAGCAGGGAGTTAATAACAGTCTTACCTGCTTCACCGCGTCAGCAACAGCACAGGGAGTGAGACAGAGGAGGGAAACAAAAGAAGTAGATATGAATGACAGTTTGGAAAAAATATTTGCTTCATGACACAGTATTGTTCTAGATTATCAACATATGAACAGGTTATAAGCCCATGACGAGAATAAATAAATGTTACTACCATTCACTGTAGACAAAACACTTACATGTAGCCTTTTTTGATGAATTAATGAATGTATTAATGTTTGATCTTAATATCTGATTAACAACTACACATATTGTTCACTATGTTCAAGAGCACATCTACAACAAACACTGTCGCATAACATCTTTAACTGTGGTCAAGTGAGTGAAGAGGAAGGTAAACACCCTGAATTTCTCTTGTATTTTTTTCTAATTTCTTGCCAAACTGCAACTCCTTTTTCTCAGTTTATATATATATATATAAAATACTGCAGAGTAGAAGTTAAAAAGAATCCACCTGCTGGCACCTTTAAAGTTCAGTACGTAGGAAGAGGTAGCACTAACAGAAAGTTGTGTTTGTCTATTCAGTTGTATGCTATGAACTTTTTCTTCAGTTTTTGTACTTATTAAACAAACAAGATATAACATGGCACTCAAAAAGGTTCAGAGGTGCTGGTAGGCAGATTTTTTAACAACTACACAGAGTCAGGTTAGCTGGTTATCTTGCTTCAAAACAGCAACAAAAGACGTAGTTTGATGACGTCGTGTAGCAGCATTCATGGGAGTTGTCTTTATCACCACAACCGATGGAAAACTACCTGATGAGAATCAGGCGCAAATCAGGTTCACAGGTGATCTAATGTAATCTGTTTTATATGTGTAAAAGTAAAGCGTATTTTTTTTTTTTTGACAATGAATAACGCGCTAACTGACGAGCAGTGTGTTCCTTCTTTGTCATACATTATTCTCCCTAAAGTTAAAGCAGAGACAGGCAAAGTCGCTGGTAAAGTGGATATGATGCAGTTATAAGGCGACTAACATACATACATACATTCGAACATTTGAACATTGTTGGAAACATTTAGGATAATGTAAGTCAGTAAACTTTATTACAGTCTAGTGGTTTTTGCACATTTTAATAAAAAATGCTTTCTTTCTTTCTTAGAAATTAAATTTTAAAATGTCCAACTATACCTTTAGTGATTATAAAAAAGTAAAAAAAAGTAATCAAATATCTATCACAAGTATGCTTTGTTTGGCACTTGACTTTTTGCCTGACACTTCGAACCTGTGCGATTTTCACAACAACAACCAAACGCAGTTAACAGCTTGGGACACACATCATAGCCAGTTCTGAACATACCATGCTAGCTGTCAATACAATGCTAATGGGAAGACACAAGAAACAAACTCCACATCCAGATGGACACATACAAGGGTCTCCAACTACTTCCACCTCCTCTCTCCACCCTCATTTTCACATTTGATGCCAGACAGGCCATGTATCTGCACTTGATTTGATTGGGTAGCACCAGCGCATTAGTTATTGTGTCAATGCGATTGACTGCCACTAGAAAAGTTGGGCTTTTCTCAACTATATAAACACACAATGCAAGACAAGGCATGACATCACCCCATTCAAGGTTTCCATTAAAACCTGCTCTGTGCTGTTATACAGTATGTTGTGCACTGACCATGATGGTCTCAATATGACATGATCCCATTGACTTCACCTAAACATAACCCCGGGGAGAGCTGCACAGCCTCCATCTCTACCCAATTATGGTAAACAACACAGTCAAATGCCTGGCACACACACAGACATGAACACACAAATAAACATATATTCAAAAATAAATATTTGTATCGCTGAAAAAGCAAACATTAGTGACGGGGAAAAGCCAGGAAAGACGTTAGGAAGGCGGAGGCAAGCTGATTGATTGCTTTTTTGAGCGAGCAAAACCGAGAGATTTCAATCAAGATTTCTGACAGTCTATTAGGATTGGCATAGGTTATCATTACCTTGTGTGTCGGCATCCTAATGCATGTTTTTCCTTATCGACGTTTGGCACATTGATAACACCAGTGAACAGCAAAATGTCATTCTCTGGCTAAGGCAGGCCGCTATGTCTCTGACAAACAATGTAGCTGTCTTTGAAATAATGAGGTTTATCTTGTGGGGACATATTTTGAGTTTTAACTTGGCTGACGATTGACGTCATTTCACTATTTTAAACACGACCGGTTCTTTTGCCTTCTTCACCATGAGTCACCAAAATTATAAATTCTGGGTCTCCCTCAGTCTCCTGTTGAGGCAGGTCAAAACCTCGGCAGTGACCTATCTTTTCATGTATTTCTATAGAAAAATGGCAAATGGGACAAAACGACTGGTTTAGATAGATATGTGACTGTCTCTTGACTGTTGCTTCAGAACCATGGACAGCTCTGTTTGAGGGACTTAATCCATAGTTTATAAAGATGGACGACATGACAGCTTTCCAAAAGTGAAGCAAATGCATCTCAATCTTCACCCGGTGGATGGCTGCAGTGTATGTTATAGGTCACGCCTCATCCATGTTAGTAGATGGGACGTGGAACAAACTTAAAAAGTCACAGTCCATTGTCTCTCGAAGATGTTTTTGTCATGTAAGGTAGTTCTTACAACATGTTTGTTGAGGTAAAACATTTTCAAGTAAGTTTGGATTTAATTTGTTATCCGATGATATAAAAAGACTGAAATTTAGATTTGTGTCAAATCAATGTCAGAGTTTTAGCATTTTGAGAACACTACCATAGAGCCATGCAACTAATGTGTATAAACACTGATGTCACATGTTCCCAAACTACCAGCAGCCTCCGCTCCATAATGCTAACCCAACCTGAAGAGTTTTATATCTCCAGACCATGTGTCTGCCAAGTCTCCCAGCCAGAGCTACTTAGCATTCAACCTCCCTGTACGGTACTCAGGAAACATGAGCAAACAGACAGATGGATGAAAAGATATCAGCCTCTGAGACGATCTAAAGGTGTGTGCCTCCGGATATGCAAATAGAGATGAAGAGGGGAGGGACTGACACAGAGACAAAGTGAGAGCAGGCACGAACATGCTTCAAGACACTGGGAGGCTAAGCAGGTGTTTTAGCTGAGGCCACAGGAACCGCTGTGTGTGCCTGTGTGCGAGTGTGTGTGATATGGTTTACATCTGTTCTAACATGGTTTTGGATACTGTTTGCCCTGTGATTACTTAAGTGAAACAGTATCACACAACCCAAACCTCATAATACACAATACACTGCATCGTAGTTTAACTTCACCCCTGAATTATGGCTGAAGTGTCTCTCCCTGGAAATCAAAAGACGCCTTTAGAACGCAGTGCTGGGACTATTGACCAATTACCTTGCTAAAGCTGAACCGTCCAGCTATGAGCTATGACTCCAGAGGAAGCACACACATATTTGAGACACAAATGTCACTTGAAGTACAGGCTTCTTTTCTCAGCCAAACCATGGTCGACGACGGATCACACGCTGTTTGAACTGCTGGCAAAGGTGACCATTGCCCAGACAGCCTCAGTTAAAGCTTCTCTGTGGATTGCAGTGGTTCAGACCCATTTCACACTGCCAGCACAGGTGGGTGTCTCATTGTTTTTACCATCCACGCAGACAGTCAGAGCTCATGGTTTCAGCTGCAGTTGTGGCATCAATGCAGTCCTTTCTCTCACACGAGAACTTATCTTTCAAGCTTTATTCTGGGTACTTGTGACATAGTGCGTGTGCACCCCATTACCGATGTGATTGAATTAATTCTGTACGAAATGTATTTCATCAATCAACAGATACAATTTAGTTTACAGCTCAAAGAACATATTTATGTGCAGCATCTCTTTAAATGGACAATTTTTAGTGATAAATTAAACTGATTTTCTTTTAAAATCAGGGTTTCATTATTTGCAAATGTTTGCCTTCATATGCAGCAGCATGAGTCACAGTGGCAGCAGAATCTTAACTTTTAAAGTTTTAGTGTTTGATGGTGTAAAGATTTTCTGCATGACGACACCAAACTAGTTTAATCCATAATATATCGGCAGCGAGTAGTTCCTCCTAACAGCACTACTGTCCTCATTCCACTGGCAGAGCTGTCATCTCCTGGAGCTTCTGGAGTCTGTACTGAGAATCAGATACACGGAACATTACTGCACAGATGTGGTGGCGTTGTAATGCATAACTCTCTCATGATTTGATTGGCAGGCCAAGCCAGACAGCGACAGGGTGCTATAATTACTGGTGGTGAGGCTGTGTGCACAAAACAAACACACGTGGACACAGAAATCGGTGACGAGCCGAGCGGTGTCATTCATCTCAACAGAGCAACATCCTGAGACTTGTGCTAACATCATACAATCATGGGGGCAATTGATGTTTTCTTTTATATGAACACGCAAGCTCAGGGGAAGAAGCTTTTGTCAGTGTCCTTTTTTTTCCCCTCCCTCCTCCCTGCTGCTTTTCTCCTCTCATCACCTGCCACATGTTGCTGCCCCAGACAATCGACTGCACAGACGGGGGGGGGGGGGGGGGGGGGGGGGGGGGGGGAGTGACGCGAGAAGGACGCAGGAGAAACGCTGAGGAGGCACGGACAGAAGCACAGAGAGTGAGGTGATTGAAGGCAGAGACGCTGGGAGACAGACTGGAGGAGGAGGAAGAGGAGTGAAGGAATAATATACATCCAGAGAGAGCAAACACACATGAGGGTGAGTGTGTGACACAGTTGTGCTGGCAGTCGTCCATCCGCCACAGTGAGGCCGACACTAACACGCGTGTCAAACAATTAAGTACCAGCTGCGATGGAAAAGCCATAAATCATCAGCAGACATATGAAACCCTCCTCCACTACATTATGTTTCTGTAAATATTGATGTGGATTCACAATGAGGACCATGGGAAGGTCAAGGGTGGACAAATGTAACATTTAAACACGTCTGAATTTAAACTGGCCTGAGAGGGAATAATAGGTCACACTCAACACCAATCTATAACATGTTATGGTATGAGTTTAGTGTGTAAAACATATAATTTAGTTTTATTCAGTTTCCAGCCACTACAGATCCTCACAATGATCACTGTGATGTTTGGACAATCATTTATCACGTGTAAAACTTTGAGTAACTGACACGCACCGTGGTATTAGTTTGTTTCCTGCTTGGATTCTTAAACTGCTTCAGGTTAGAGTGCTGTTTGTGAACGTATCTGTGTGGAGCTCTACCAGGGTGCACATAGACATAAATATTGGAATTCAAATTCATTGGTTTCTGATTAAAATTGTCCAAGCATATCTGTATTGGAATTTATGTTCGCCAATGTGAAAACTTTTGTTGTACAGAATAAACACTGCAGAAAAAGACGTGCATCTATGCAAACATGTTGTGCATGTTTAAAGTTCTATATATTTTGAGGTATTTGTGCTGTCGATTTATTTGCATTTATATATAATAAAGTTAATGGTTAAACTGGAAAATCAGGCCTAAATTACATTTATTTGTGAATAATAACATTTGGGCAAAATATGGGACTCATCCAAATTGGTCAAGTAGAATTTAATTGAAATATATCGGCCCTATTGTGGCAGATACCCAAATTAACTATTTGACTTAGCCTCAGACTGAGATCCAATGGCGGTGTTTGATAAGTGAGTCCCTACTGGTTTCTAAAGTTGCTGTTTGTTAGCACAAGGACCAAAAAGGGTGAACAGCAAGCCTGGCAAACAAGATAAGACACATTCACTTCAGAGATGCTGTTTGTGCAGTAAACTTTTTCTTCTAACTTTCAACAAAAGAATGGAGCATAAGCCCCAACATGTTGAATGACTGCTTTAAACAAGGATTTAATAATATCACTGGCTTCAGTTGCTGCTACACTGAAGCATTGGTGTGATTGCTCTGACTCTGTCTTTGAGCAGTGGTGGTTTAAATGTGTTGGTCATGTTTGGCCCCCTGATACAGCAAAGACACTGGACGCCAGCTGCCACTGTTTGGATTTCAAGCATTTATCACTTGATCCATCATCCAACTCTTGATCTGAGGGAAATATGTTTGAGGAGACCTCGTTTGCCTTGTTGCACAACCCCACTACACCAGAGCCCTGGCTCCATCACACTGTGTGGCCAGTGATGAGAGCGCTGACCCATTTGTATGTAGCTGAGCGTACCACAGCAGGAAGAAGGGCCATTCTTCTGCCATCTGCTCCACACAGAGCCACAGTCGCCCCAGTGCCCCCATTGATTTTAACTGGCTGGAGGTGCAACTGCAGAGCCGGTCAAAACACAAGGAGGAGCATTCAGGTCCTGCCAGCTCTGACTCTCTGCTCTGGTCCCCAAGCTCACAAATTGTACAAATTAGAGTGCCCCCCCCCCAAAAAAAAAATAAATATGGGTAGATGACGGTAAAAACAAATTCAGCAATAATGAGCTGTTCAAGATGCATGATAATTGGCGATACATCTGTTTGTCGTTTTGCTGAACTTTCTGCCACAATGAAGAAAAAAAAACCCAACTAACTAATTAGAAATAGGTTACACGGTTAAATGTAAATGTGTCATTATTTTTTGAAGCCACTGTGTTTGCTAGCAAGGGCTCGCATTTCAGTGACGGGCCTAATTAAATCTGGGTTTGTCTGCACACAGTCGATGAACCTTGATGTGCGATGCCATCTCATTAAATAACTGATGAAAAGAGGGAGGGAGGGAGGGATGACTACCTGGATGGATGAGTGCAGAGATGGATGGATGGATGAATGACTACTTGGATGGATAGGTGCAAAAATGGATGGATGGATGGATGGATGGATGGAGGCAAAGAGTTGGAAAACATGCAACCCTTCAATGTCACTGTCAAAACAACCCTGAGACAAACACAAATGAAAATACACAGACACACAGAGTGGGTCTTGCAAACAGCTGGGTTCTGACAGACGTGTCAACCTCCCCGCCGTCGTATCTCTTTATTGGACACTTCATGCATGACCGTCGTGATGCTGCCGAGTCTGAGGCGCCCACAGACACAAACAACAGGCGGAAGGAAAGTTGTTTCTGTCAGTGAATCCGAGACAGGTGGAGTGACGCGGGGCTGAGGTGGCCGCTGACATGGACGACAGTTTGGCGAAGAAACAACAAAACCCATCCGCCTGCTCGTTAGTGAAGACTGCTAAACAGAAAAATGCACTTATAACTCCTTATTACATTGTTGAGAAAGTAATAAATCCGTTTAACTTGGTGCATAGTGTAGAGCTTCTAATCAGTTTAGTGGTGTGTGACAGCAGTAAGTGCGGCTACCAGAGTCTGCCAGCACTCACACAATGTTGGCACAGTTGGGTTTTTACTGAATGTTTCAGACTTCTTTTTTTGTACACGATTTGTCTTTAAGGCTAAATATGCAACTAAGTGTAGGCGCATGGCAGCCGTTCAGATGTGACTCAAGAAGTAACAAGTAATTGGCCGACCATGACTAAAAACAATTTTTAATATCGCTTCTTGGAGCGCTACCTCGCTCTAAATCTGCAGAGTTGAGTCTCACCCAAAGATAAGCGGGCCATCCCACAGTTCTCTCTTACCCCTATTGTTAGCATTCCTCCTGACAGCCTTCTTCCTCTCTATTATGTTTTTATAGCCTCTCGCCTCGAGCTACACCATATGTATGTGCGTCCGCGAACACGTTTGTTAAGTCTACACACCACATGTTTTTTTTTTATCTGAGCATTAACCTGTCAAATACACTGGATTGGTGAGCCTGTGCATGTGCAAAACAGTCTGTGTGTGTTTGCTTTAACTGCCTCTCTCAGGTAATCCTGTGGCTGAGATGTGAGCGTAGCTGTGGTAAAGCAGCAGAGGGATCATCACCATCAGTGCCACCAATTTATGACCGCTAATACACACTGGAGCAGTGTTTAATGCCTTTCCTACCGTTGACTAACTGTCAGGAATTGTGTGTGTGTGTGTGTTTGTGTGTGTGTGTAAGAGAGGAGCGTTTCCTCCGGGGCCCCTCTGGATGACAACAAACACTTCAAAGGGTCCCTCCGCGATACTGAGCATGATATCCGCCTGAAGACACCAGGTTTAAGCGCTGATCCGCCACCGTTTTCTTTACGATTAGCCAGGCGGCAGAGCAAAATGTCATTTAGTTTAACACTGTTCTGGTGGATTTGCGGCGCTGTTTGTCTTCTTAAATCTACAACAGAGGACTTGGTAAATGAACCCTGCGCCCCATGAATAAAACAACAGGGTGAGCAGAGAGGTGGCGGGAGGAAACCCTCGCTCGGTCGGAGCATTTGAGGAACAGCGTGGTACACAAGGCAGCATGATTGGAGTCGACAGCCACCTGTGCGGGTGGAAAAGGCCCTGTTGGCTGTGCTCAGACGGGCTTTTAGTGAGGGAGCGTTTGTCAGGTGTATTAACACGTAAGGCCCGTGTGGCTTTTAACTCGCTGCGCTGGTGTCGACAAGGACAAGTTGTTGCCATGTTGCATTCTGTTCTGCTGTGAGTGCTTTTAACTGCTGTGACCCAGAACACACAACTATCATTCAGTCAGGAACACTTTGTCATGATTAACCCTTAAATTCTTAACCTGGACAATTTGCAATAACAACCTCAGCAAGCAACTGTGAATCCATGCGTTCACATTTCTCTGAAAAGATGTAACTTTTCATCTCATATCTTCATCATTTTATACAATGTAAATTTCATAACGTTAAGAGCAAATGGATTTTTAGTTATTTCCTAAAATACCAGCTGCTACTGTTCAGGTTAGGACGTCAAGTGGGACTTGAGTGTATTATTTTTATAGTTGTGATATATCCAGCTTTTATTAAACCTTTTGGAGGCAGAAACATCAACATTATTTATATCATTTTTTTATTCGCCTTAATTAGCCTTATAGGCCAAAATAAAAAACCCTTAAAAGCCAGTATTTTAAGCATCCTGAATAATGTTACCCAATTATTAGATCAAACATATGTCAATTATGAAATATTCACATTAAAAGTTAATGGAGGATCCTAACTCAATGTGACATAGACATGTAAACGTACTGCTTTTTGACTACGGTGTTGTTGAGCTGTTTGCAGTTTAAATCAAATTTTAGTTTGGTGTGTTGTGCCGTACAGACGATGTCTTAGACAAGATTTCAATTAGTTTGGAGCTGACACCAAGAAAACACTCAGTAACAGATCACATGCATTTGACCTAGCAGGGGTCATTAAGTTGGATAAATCCCACGTTGATTGACACAGTTTCTATTTACAGGGTAGTCAGATGCTACTGCCACAGAAAATAATAGATTAACCATAGAAGGCTCCTGATGTATACCTTATCTTATCTTATCAGAGACTCTAAATTGACCTTAAGTATTAATGAGTGTGAGTGGTTGTCTTGGTACATTGGCCCTGTGTTATGCTGGCGAGCTGTCCAGAGTGTATCCTGCCTATCGCCCAATGTCAGCCGGGATCGACCCATAAACGGTAAAATCATAAATGGTATAGATAATGGGGGGATGGACAAAGGAATATGAAAATTAATATTGTCAGTTTATTGTCAGTGCCTCATACTATTCATCCAGTAACGAAAAAAACAACGTTTACAATATTACGATGACTGCAAACTCAGACATGAAGGTCATTAGTCCGCGGAGACAGTTTGGCCCAGTGACATTTCAACCAGCCCAGTCAGTCATTCCTCGCTAATGAATATGTTAGCGTCTGGCCAAAGAGAGCCTGTGTAATTTCTCCCTCCTTTTATCACGGGGATGCAGGCCGACACAACCATGGCATACGTTCAACAGTCTGCGGGGACAGACAAACATGCTCTGCCAACAAGATGGAGTGTTTATATGTTCCCCAGCTCTCTGCTAATATTCAAATACCTCTGCCCACTGGCACTGTGTGTGTGTGTGTGTGTGTGTGTGTGTGTGTGTGTGTGTGTGTGTGTGGTACACGCAGCACTGCTTTAGCATGATATCCTATCTCGTGGATATTGATGACAAGTCAATGGGCCCTCCTGATCCACTGGATCTAATCACCATCATAATCCACCCACTCAATATCGCTCGCCCCCTCCATAACAGACCGCTGGCGGCTGCGTCACCACTGGGCTCATAAACCTGTTGTGTCAAGGGAAGCCTATTTTATGGTGGAGGTAGGTTGGTGGCTGTTAATTAGTCCAACACTTGTCCATATGCATTATTCAGTTGTGTAGGAGGCATTTTGGCCAAGGAAAGCCAGAAAGAAAAATGTGATTGCTTCACTCTTCGCCTCCAAAGGAAGTGATTTTTCAGCTAAACAAACCGTTTTCCATATTTGCATCTGAAAGCTCATTACTTTTGTGTGAGTCTTCCTGCAGTTGCTGTGTTAATAGTAGTTTGTTTTCTTTTTATTGTGGCATCCTTCAGGTAAATAACCCTTGTTTCGCCACGATGAGTCAGATGATGATCAACACTGGAGAGAAAAAGTCGAGGGCTGGTGAAGAAACACATCCAAGCCTTAATGGATCATTAGAGGGAACTTTTGGCTGATAAAACATGTCTTGGATGACATCTCGCTGTGATGAACTGCCCCAGAGAGGTTTTTACATGAAGCTCTGAGGCCGACTGCCAGCCATGATAGAACGCTGGCACACTCAAGCCAAACAAGGAAATTTAAAAGTCCAGTCTTAAAATACATGAATAGGCATGTGGCAGGGATTCAGATGTTCACCACGGCCAACGGCTATTTAATAGCGCTTTTAAAATCAGAATCTGTTTACTTGACAGATAAATTGCTTTTTATTTACAGAGGAGTGGGGTCATGGAGTAAAGTGCAAAAATCACACATAAACAACTTTGAGCCAGTGCTTGGGAACTGTCTAATGTCACTACTGTTTTATTACAAATCATCAACAGAGCTCACTTACACTCAATGGCAAAGGTCCCTCACCTTTGTCATTGTTTTATGTCTCTGTTGGGACTTTCTCTGTTGGGTCTCTGTAATATTTTGTTGTCTCTTTGTTGTTATTTTGCATCTTTTTATGGTTGTTTTGTGTCTCTTTGTGGTTATTTTGTGTCTCTTTATGGTTGTTTTGTGTCTCTTTGTGTCCGTCATGTGTGTCATTGTGGTTATTTTGCATCTTTTTGTTGTTTCATGTCTCTTTCTAGTGGTTTGCAAGTATTTGTAGCCATCATTGTGATTGTTTATCATTTCTTATATTCTTTTTTATCTTTGCAATGTAGTTCCTCTTTGTCACAGTTTTTGTCTCTGTTGTCACTCTGCATCTCTTTCAGTAACTGAAGCCGAACTCTCTGCTGCTGCCAAAAAAATCAGGCACACCTTTATCATCCATGCCTATCCACAAAGTGATAACACCAATTATATCAAAATTCTAAGTATCCAAAGAACATAAAATGACTCCCCTGGTGAACAGTAACGTGTTGAACAGAAAAGGGCATTTTAATTTCAGTTCAACTTTAACATTAAAGTCTACTCTGATTGTTCACACAAATCCTACATAAGTCTTGTGACAACCATCTGTGAAAACCAGAGATGAGGAGGAAGTGGAAGGCAATCATCACCACATTTGTATTAACAACTCTATTTAAATGGCTTAGTGACAGCAGCAATCTGCAGAGGGCACCTTCAGCAATCAACAGCGTTTGAGCACAGCTGCCATGTGAGGTGCACTATGGGTAGTGGGGAGAGCTGAACAATACGATTAATCCCACAGGATAAGAGAAAAAGAAGAAATTCCACAGACAATCGCATTGCCACAACCTATTTGCTATGCACGGGTCCGTTTGAATAAGTCCTTCATTTAATAATCATTGATTGAGGAGAATTCTGAACAGTGGACGTGAGGCAGTGCACTGGTGACACACTCCCTCTCTCCTTTTCTCTCTTCTGCCCGCTTTTCCTCCTCTCTCCAGAATTGTATTTTGTGCTTGAGTGAATTAGGTGATCATTTTTTATCTTACATGCCGTGCTGGCTTCTGGAGTTTCTAGCTCCAAGGAAATTGGAGGGGAAGAAGAAGTCGAACATTTATCGCATGCCGAGGTTAATCTCCTGAAATGGTGGGATTTGGTCAGAGAGGAAGTAGAAAATCCACGCTTGCACTCACGAGCTGCATTACAGTCACATTTCCACTGTTATTTTTCCCCCCTCTTGCCTCGCTCTCTCTCTCCATCCTGCTTTCCTTGCGGTGGGAGTAAAATCCTTTTCAAGCTGAACAGCGGTGACAAGACGAAGTAGCAATGTATAAATTAAGGCAGTGACTGTACTCATCACTCGCTGTCTGATGCGCTGATAATACTGTGTGATCATCTCGTTGCCGCTGTTAATGCAAGCCAATACGTGCACTGTGTTTTGTCTAGCGGCAGTGCATGAGTATTGTTATATATGACATGATGGCGGATGTCTAACGACCTGAACGCTAACAGCTCAGAGAAAAAAGAAAGTTGTTGACAAATAGAAACCAAACGCATGTGTGGTTCTCAATAGAGCTGCTGAGTGAGGAGTAGAAAAGCTGCTGAGTGAGGAAATCTTTTAGGTCCGTCCTGGCTTGACCTTGCAAGTCCAGGTCACAGGTGCCAATGAACACATCACGAGTCAAGATGCAAATCTGTTAAATAACATTTTTCTTTTAGAACTGTGTTAGCTGTTGACAAAACAATCTCACCTTGAGGTCCATTCAGTAGATGCTCTTGAACGATTGATCGTATCAAATGATCTCCTTTAGCGATTGTTATCAGCAACAGAACAACTTCTTGTCGAACTGGGCTTGAACCCTAGGTTTCAAAGTTTACTCTTGACCTTACAGATAGAAATTCATATCGAAAGAAAATAAGAACAAATAAAGATAGGTTGATACGATCAAAAGCTACAGGAAACACTTAATAAGGGCCTTGAGGTGAGGCTGATTCGTCAGCTGCTTTGCAAGGTTCTCAGAGAGGTTTTCAGCCAACATGAAAGATGAGTCTCTGCTCATAAAAGTTTCAGCATCTACAATTGCAGTGAGACTGAGAACTCCTATCTGCTGAATCATGTGTTCTTCTTATCTCTTTCTTACTCGTCAGCCCGACTGACCAGAGTCTTGGAGGAAATACTTTTCACTTATACGTTTTCATTTTAAAAACCAAAATGATCTGATGAGTGGTTTAGCTCTTGCTGAGTTCCATTAATCCTCGGAGCTCGGCCCTCGGAATGACGGCACACCAGCATAACCCGAGTTGATAGCATTGCAGTTGTACAAGAACAATGAAAAAAAATCTAAATCAGATCGAATGAAAATAAAACAAAGGTTTCTGTCATTTTGGGTAGTTCTTATCACACTGAGTTTTTAGTTTGTGGTCAGTTTGGCTTTGATTAGTTTTTGAAACGCTGAGACTGACTTGTGATTGGTACATTGCTTGTGTCAGCGGATCTTGGTACTGCGGCCCTACCCTGCTATTGCCACTGGGCAGACTCTAGACTCATGTGCAGGAGGGCAGTGTTTGTATCTGGATTGTCTGGATAGTGGGAGGAGGTGGAGACGCATTGTTTATCTCTATATACAGTCTATAGTCATGACTTATAAGACCCAATTAGTAAGTTATTTGTCAAAAGTCTTACTTGTCTCCATTTAAACTCAACCCCAGAGTTTTCATACTAGTCAGTGTTTCCACAAGTCTCTGATTTAGGGGCTTGATAACTCCACAGTAGTGACAAGAAACTACTCTTCACCACTTTCTTTACAAACGAGTGAAAACACCACAAATGCCTTCCAGCAGAGTCTGAGTGTGTGACATTATCCCAATTTGAACAATTAATATGTCTGCTCCATCTGTATGGCCCCAGGCTTTTTACCCCACTTCCACTTTGGCGGTTGGATACAGGTATAAATATTTTTGCCTTCAGATGCATGCATTAGTTTGATTTGAGCAGACATCACTTAAGACCAGTCAACTATCAAGCGTGAAAGAAACACAACTCAGGAAGTTCTCTCCATTATCGTCTCTGAAATCTTGTCAAAGGTTTGAGATTTTTTGGAGCATGTTCTTTGTAATAGCTGATGTTGTTAGTAAGCATTGAATCCTGTGATTACAGGACATCTGTCAAAATCAACTTGCCTCCAAAGATTTCTACCAACAGATCAGCCACTTCCATCACTACTGTACAATACCTGTTTACAGAGAAGCCTATCACTGTAAATAGATGCTTGACAAGAAGAAGATCCTAGAAGATCCTAGAAGCCTCAGATTAAGTGGACCTGGATTGGAGTAATACCTGCACTTTGCCGGGTTTTGCAAATGACTGTCTTTGTCGAGGCGGAGTAATTCCATCCTGTCATATTTGTCGATAGAAATTGTAACAAATTACAGCGAGTTTGTGTTACAAGAAGCTCCTCTCTGCCGCTTTCTCGCTCCCTTCGCTTCTTTCTGCTTGCCATTTTTTTCCCATCTGCTTTCGGGCTGTGGAGATAAGTCGCTGATGGCAAGATCGAGGGGGGGCGGGTGAGGGGCATCCATTTACAGTGTGTGGCAGGTGACAGGTAGACATGTTTCATTCTGCCTGGTGCCGCGTGATGTTGTCCCCCTTTCTCCCCCTCAGTCTATTCTCCCTCCTCTGTTCTCCTCCCTTGTCTGAACTCCCCCAGCTCTCACCCTTCCATCACTTTCTCCCCCAGCCTCCTCTCTGCTCTCTTTTGACTTTCTCACCCCACTTTCTGGAGGGGTGCCTGTCAGCATAACTCAGCCCGTCAGCTCAGGGGACAAGATGGGGTAATTGGGGTAGAAGTGTGTGTGTGTGTGTGTGTGTGTGTGTGTGTGTGTGTGTGTGTGTGTGTGTGTGTGAGTATTTGTGTTTGGGACGGTGCTTTCACAGCAGACATAACCGCTGTCCCTTTTTTTACCTTCTAATGAGGTGTGACTTGTGTCTTGTGGAGAGTTGGACTGATGATCATACCGCTCCACACACACACACACACACACACACACACACACACACACAGACACACACACACACACACACACACACACACACACACACACACACACACACACACACACACACACACCTCCCCTTTCTCCTATCCCCGTCAATAGATGCCACAGATCCATCTGTCACTAAGACAACGACTGACGTCTGACCATGGGTGTATCATAAGACCTGGGTACTGCACCTAGTCAGTCCCATGAGAATTAGCTTGTTTGCTCGTACGCCCAAAAAGTTTCTGGCTTCCAGGTTACTTCTGGGTAAATGCAGTCTATTAAATATGTGCAGCGGTGTTACTCCCATCTGGGCTGTTAGAATGGAGCTGGTGCTGTGAATTCATGAATGCTATGCGAGCAGACTTTGTCCATTTGCAGGACTAGAAGACTTCAAGCCATGGATGTATTTATACAAAGGAAATCATGGAGATAATGTTCTGATTAGTGGACAATCATAAAGACACAATGCACATCATCAATATTATGTGTTAAGCATTGATTTATTTGGGATGTTACAGTGTAAACTTATTATTATTATTATTATCTTTCAAGCTTTATTTTAGGTTGACATTGGATTTTCACAATAAATCAGAACCAGACTAAAAAACTGAGTGACTCCTGTTGAACATGTCTCACTTGGGAGTGGGGGGATGGTGGAGTCGGCAAAAGCACTGGTGTCAAAAAGTTTCGATTCATAGAATATTTCCACACTTCTGAATTTCAGTGTCCACAAATCCAGCTGTCACAGTTCACACACCAATAGGCACGCTGCAAGTCTACAGGTCCTCTAATCCAAACGGCCACATGGGCCGCTTCTCCCTGCCGTCGCAAATTACCTATAGGAGCAACTTCACTTTTGCAACCCACTGTTGAGGTTGTAGACAGGTCACAGATAGAGAAAACAAAGACACTAGCTTCACAGGGGAAACAAACAACCGTCTCCTTTGTTTCGACGACTCATCCGTCCACGCCAACCTCCAGGTCGACCAACAGGCTGAATGTACAGTTTGTAGCATTTTACAGTTTTGTCCTAATTAAGTGCAGCGAGGCGTTTCTTCTCCTGTTGCTGTTAATATTGGTGATTGCTCATTTATAATGTAAAGACATTGCGCTGCTGTATGATGCATAAACAAAGTTGGATGCTTGTTGTACATTCAAGCCTATTGTCTAATTCCACTAATGCAATTCATGCAAAACTAATTCCCAGCCACAGAGGAGTCTATGATATATTATGCACATGGTTCTATATATATATTCCAAGACAGTTTTTCTAAAACATAACATATGACCTTTATAGCCACATGAATTATTTAAGTAGTTATAATGTTTTGGAAACTGCTGATGTCAAAAACATTTTTTACCTATATCCTCTCCAGACCAACACACTGGGTTTCTATTTTTAAACCCGATGTTTTCGTTCATTCATGCTGTTCGTACTACATGGGATCTCAACCCGACACCTCGGTCACAGTGATGAGCATTTAGCCGCCGCGCTCCCTGTTGCTCGGCCTGACAGCCACTTTAACAAACCACTCGCTTGTTGTGGTAGCTTGTACCCCGGCAGCGAGGCTGGCGGTCTCATCGCTCAGCTACAAAAGTGCCTGTGTACGATATCTCCTCTCATTAAGTCAGCTATAATGTGTCCCTCAGGCAGGAGTCACACGTAATGTGAAGCCGTCTCATTAGTGCTGTCACGTCACTTTCATTTAGGGCCCATCCGACAGTGTTATGTGACTCTTTGAGCACCCAGACCCTCCCGGCCTAGTTCAGCATGTCCAATGACTTATTCCTGCTTAGCACTTCACATTTCCTTAACTTTCACTCATTACGAGTGTATTACAAAAACATATTCCCTGCAGAACACCACCAATTTAATCTTTTGTTAAACGTGTGAGGTAGAGTTGTAATCTAATAAACCTCATTACTAGGAAATAAGGCTTGATGAAGACGAGAGGATTTACGAGAGGCCCGCTAACCGCCCTGCTTTGGCCCTGAAAGAAATTGCTAATCAGCGACCAGTCCGCAACTAATTGGTAAAATAACTTGGACAGACATTCTCGGGAACGATTAGGGGAAGACTGCTGTCACTTTTTCTTTCCACTGAGGGGGAAATGAACTTGCCACAGCGCAGTGATTTTAAATGTCTGTAATAACACAATGTTTATGCTGAACTATTCCTGTCGTCAAATAATACAGTTGCTTTTAATTAATGTACAGTTTGAGTCTTTGCTAAAGAGGTTTACTGTAATAGAATACAACAGTATACGTCAAGCAAATTAGCTTCAATTGCCTTTAGAAGCTGTAAAATGAATTAAAACAATATTACGAGTGAGCTAAAATGATTAGCAGAGGAATATTGCAACCTCATGAGCCAAAACAACCCCCAGGCATGAATGGTAATATGAACATTCTCCGCAATGTGTTTGGATCTATTCAGTGCCACATTTAGCTGCACATTCAGACAGTTGCCAGTCTCTCTCTCTTCATACAGTGTGCTCTGTTTTACATTTTATGTTGCAGCCTTTGGCAGAAACAACTCAAAAATAATGGGAGGTGTTTGTGCTAAAAAGTGTCCAAATACGGATATTTCAGTTTTTCTAATAAATTCACATTCTGTTTAGCTTTGTCATAATGAGATATTATAGGATGGAGTAAAAGGGCCATGTTAAAGAAAAAATAAATTGGACATTTCGAACAAAGTTGTAATTTTGCATGAATAAAGTTGTAATTTTGTGAGAATAAAATAGTAATTTTATTTATGTGTCATTTTAAAGGGGAATATGAGAAGATAAGTCCTTCACCTGCATTATAATGAGAAGGGTGGTTAACTGTTTATCCTTGGTTAGACAGATTGATACAAGATTTTCGATCCAGAAGGACTGAAACTCCAGTGAGCACCGCTTCTCCTTGTTGCTTATTTCTTTTTATTCTCTGGTCTCATGAAAGACCCTATTACTCTCTGAGTTCAGTGAATTCCAAATACAACGTCGTGAAAAACAACTCAAACTGCTGTTTGTTCAGATCATGTCGGAGAGAAAGGCTGGGGCGGTGGAGATAGAATCCAGAAGAGAGGTGAAGTGGCCCCGAGCGGCGGGTTGGAATTGTTCATCCAAATCAAAAGAGGAAATTTGAGATGAAAATGGTCACCACGGGTGCCGACGGTGGACTGATTATTGATTTGTCCTCGTGGGCGTCCGTCATTGAGACAGACGGAGGAGGAGGGGGGGGGGCCTGGAGGTGATCATTACAACTGAACGCAATGTCAGTCGGTCCATTAGAGACCATGACTGCTCATGGACTACGGTTCTACACTAATACTCATGGGGGGAACGATGCAGCAGAGGAGACATCCACAAATAAATCACTGACCACTTACATGACATAGACCAGATACAGTCTACAGTCCACTGAGGCACTGAGGCTAAATTAAAAGTACCAGTATACATCAGTATACCTCAAATAATAGACAGATACATCAGTCTAACTTTTTGTTGTTTTGACAATGATCCTTTGTATTCATTACATTTTTTTTAATTAAATTTTAAAATTACCTGCACTGGTTTTTACTCAGTCCAGATCTTCGTTTTCAACCCCATTCCAGTACAATTATACAGCTGCAACTACAGTAATTCCTTCTGTTACATGAGTCAGCTACACCTGCAATTTCACAGCGTGTGAAAATTGAGCCGGTCAAGAATGTTTTAAGGACAGGGAGTGGTATTCTTGTTAAAGCCTTTAAAATACATGTATGCTGGACAAGCTATTTTCTGCTCCTATTAATGGACCCTGTGATACTGAATACAAATATTATGAATGCGTTATGAATTTCTTTTTTATTTCTTAGGGAATTTAAGGACATTTATTCATAAGTCATGATTTTAATGATCATTGGGAAATGTAAGTCACACTGAATAATATAAATGTGCATATTATGATTCAAATTTGCTATTTAATTTGCATCACTTCAGTCTAAAACAATCAGAGTTCTGCTATGAATTTGTTTGACCATCTCTGAGTCCTTTGGCTATCATCTGATAATGAATTAGCCTCTGGGGGCAACGGCCAAAAATCTGAGGCTTCCGTTCGATGAACACTCTTTACAGTCTGACGTCTCCGCAAAATTTAATAAATATAATCCAACAATTTCTACACACAAAACACAAACACTTCTAAATTAGGTCCAGACAATTAATTAAAAATCTGATAACCGATGCATTTTGGGGAATGTTTTCCATCTATTTTACCCTCCACATGGACTGTTTACCTGCGACCTGCTCAAACATGATTGGTCAAACTAGAAACGGAAACCAGAAGAATTCTGGCCCCAATTGTCTGAAGAACCCCCCTCCCCATACCAATAAGACTCCGTAGTTTTTCCAGGAAACATCTCAGAGTAGTTTCAGTTTGTTGGTCTTTCTTCCCAGATACAAACACCATGGGACCATTTGTAACATTTGGAGCACGAGAGGAGAGTTAATGCTGAGACGTCTCTTGGGCTCTTTCCAAACACATTATGTGCGGCTCACTTAACATCACTTTTGACTGACAACGAGCCCGACGACCGTCCATAGCGAACAGCCGGCTGTGCGTGATACTGCTGACTACTCAAACCCGCCATTTAAGTCCCACTCTCACTCGCCAAGCTGGGCACTTTTTTTTTTTTACAGCGACTTTTGTCCTTTCAGCTCTCCTGCACTCTTCTGTCCTTCCTATTTACCTCTTCGATCCCTGCTGTGCTATACCTCACTTGATCTCTCTTCTCTGCTGCTCCCGTCCCCTCTCGCTGTCCAAATTAGAGACAAATTAAACAAGTCCCCTCCCCACCCTGTAATGGTGGAAACAAAAAGCCTCTGGCAGTGCTCTATTAGCCAGGCTGCTTATTTGTTAACAGACTGGATTAATGTGCTGTACTTGGTATGGGAGGCCACCTGCTCAGGCAGTGAAGGGTATTCACAGGCTCACCGGCCCGCTCACTAATCTGCCTCCAAGGATGATTGCAGGTTTCTGTGGCATGATAAGGCAGCTCGCCCCCTATCCTCCCTCCCTCCTTCTCTTCATCCCTCCCCGTCTCTCTCTCTCCAGGAAGATCAGTGAATGGTTAATTTCCTCACATGAGGGATTCTTGACCCCTTAGGTGCCTTGACTCTTCTGGTCGAACAGGCCGACAAGCATGCTAATGGAACCGATGTGTGACTCCTCCCTCCATTATACCACATTACAGGATGTATCAAAAATCCAAAGGTGTTACTCTGGATGCAGCAAAGTGATCTCAATTTAATTAAATTTCCTGACAATAGCGATGCAGGTTGGTCCTTTTTTATATATCTATCAAACCAAAGATATGGTGGACTTAAAGATAGGGTTTATTCGGTAAGAATCAAATATTTGGTTGGTGTACCTGTCTGCCACTAAGCGACCAGCTAGACGCTGTCCGTGTTTTCACTGCACATGACTGGAGTCTTCAGCTGTAGCGACATAGGCCAGAAGTTGATGTGCGAATCACAGGCAAGTTGGATCTTCTAGCAGTCAGTGTCATCGTGCACCCAATGCGTTTTTGTGGCCTGTTTGATAGCCTGCCCTTGCTAACTTTTCTAAGATTACCAACCCTAGCTTTAATCAGACGGAAGTTAAAAATGGGCCATGCTAAGATGAGTCTGCATCAAATCAGTTCCTCATGAAATACAAGGTGCCACTTGCAACATAAAGTCAACCGATGGACTTGTGCTATTCTTCTCTGCACCCATTTGATTCTGCACAAGGGCTTATAAAAGCTTATAGATACTCAATTCAACACAATACACTGTGCAGACATGACTAGATGGTTTTTACTGTAGATGTTTGGTGTGACCTGGGAGTGGAGCAGGTAATGTGGGGGAAATTACTGAGTGCACTACACAGCTGCAGCAGTTACATCATTCAAGGTCATGTCATTTAAAATGGCCCAGCTTATTTTGACAAACAGTTCTTTTAACACACTGTTATGAAGAGGAGAAGGATGACTGGATAAAATGTAACTGTAGAATCAGAAGTGTTGTGATTAAATCATCCTACAATGGAGGTGCTGCTGATTCTTATTGCGATTCTGGTTCTTATTGATTCAAGTTTTCAATTCCAACACTGTAAAAAGGGAAAAATAATATTGTAACCAGTAAAGCCATGTTAGATGGATGCTAAATATACAGTATGTAAGTTTGACTTGAAGGTTCAGTGTGTACAATTTAGAGAAATCTAGTGGTGGAGTTGCACGTTGCAGCTGAATACCCCTCACCTCAGCCTCTCCTTCATAACATGAAAGAGACGATAGCCTTCAGTTGTCTAAAAAAAATCAAAAGGTGATTAGTTTGTCCAGTCTTGGCTACTGTAAAAACATGGCAGCCTCCATAGAGAGGGAGGATTTTAATGAAACACACATCACTAGAATCACTTTATATTCAATTTCTGCCAATAGATCCCTCTCAACCAAATCTTACACACTTAATCTTTAATTCAATTTAACACCATTTTATGAGGATTGTGATCTGGGACCTTGGGGCTTTTGAACCAGAGTTGTGTAGGTGGCACTTCTGCTTCTATTATTACAGTAAAACTGAAAATAAAATGGTTTCTGTGCATCGGCTTGTTTTCCCTTCAGAAAGCACGAGATGAGATGCAGGCTGCTTTTGAACATCACACAAACTTTCATGAATCACTGTTGTATTCTATCAGTCGCAGATAGAGAAGAGCAAAGCAGCTATTTATTACAAATTAGGGTCAGACTGTGAGGCCAATGAAGAACTAACTCAAAGCACATAACCAAAGCGTGGCCAACAGTAAGTCCATTGAAAAAAAATTGATTTCAGCAGGCGGCAGCAACAAAGGAGCGACTACAGCTGCAGAAATTGATTTCTAGTGATTTGTCAACAGATTGAATACTTCAAAATGATTTTAAATGAATACAAGACAAGTTAGGTGTCTTTCACTGTGATGAAATACCACAGACCTCCCCACAAAACAATAAAATACATCTCGTCGTCAGTGTGAACAGAAGACACCAACTTACAATCTACACAGCTGCAGGCTGAGAAGATAAAATAAGGTCCTGAGGCAGAGTTTATGGTAGAGATGCATTCGACGGTGTCCACAGTGAACTTCTGAGAATGCAGTTTGTGTTTATCTTCAGTATCACACAGCGTGTTAACAACAGAGAGGCAGCTAACTTGAATGGCAGGGGCCCCTGAGGGTTCGCAGTCTGCAGGAGGTGCTGACGGCTTCAGATTTGGGCAACACACACATGCGAGTACACACACATACACACACGCAGAGTCGATGTCACGCACTGTCAGGCACCCCAGGGCAGTGCTGCATGTACAATGTCAGGGAGGAGAAATGATCTGTGAATCCTGGGGGAGCAGGCAACTAATGTGCACCGAGTTCTGTGTCCCTGCACAACCTGGATCAGTGACATAAAAGGTTCCCTCCTCTCTTTCCTTTTGAGACATGTCTAATGAAGTCAGAGACGTCATGTTTTTTTCTTCTTCTTCTGAGATGATACATTTAAAGTGGTTTTGTTCATATGCTGCATTTCTTATTCCGCCAGGATTTTAAAACATTCACTCTCTCTGGCTTAGATAAATGACCGTTCACGGCAGTCCTGTCAAACTTGGGCTTTCTCCACAAGCTGAAGCAGTGTGCACTCACTCCTGGGACATCCGCTGCATGGTGTTCACTCACGTTTTCAGAACCCTTGATGCAAAAGAGTTCAGTGTAACATTAGAAGATCTGCTCTGATTTGTTTAAGTGTTTACACTGCAGGCTGGATCTCAGACAGAATCCCATATAGAAAACGTTTACGTCCTGTCTTGGTCTTGTTTGCTGCTCATGTGATCGTCTGCACCTGCCCTCATGTCCAACTGTCTCCCCTCCCTCTGAGTATACTGAATGTGTTAGGAACCGCCTACTTATATCCTGCCTACTACAAAATAAATCGAGTATGCCAGTGCCGAGCTGACCTTTTGCACTAAAGTATACAACCAGTGCCCCTGAATACCCTTTGCCTTGGCCAGCAGCGACACTGACGACTGGTGGGAATTTTACAGACTGTTGAAAACTGCTGTATTACTGACTTTTGAACACTTTTTAAGTGAGACTGTAGCCATGTACATTCCAAATATTGTTTAATAAAATAACGCCTGTTTTAAAATTTGCTAAGACGCTGGACATGTAATAAATGTGGTCTGTGTTTTCTCCTGTCTTTGTCAGTTCATCTGTTAAGTATCATTCAGTTTGTGCATTAAGTTCTGGTTAAACTCATGCTTTACTACCTACTATTTCCCGTTCTTGTTTCTGAGTTTTTGCTTGAGTTGAGTTTTTTTGTGTTTTGAATACCTGAGCTCTTCCTGTCAATCTGTCACCAAGCTCTGTAAATTGGTATTACATATCCTGATGCACCTATACCTGCTTTGCCTACATTTAATGTACAAACCTAACACCAAGTACATTTTCTGGATCCATTTGTCCCAAAAAAATTAATACACGGTCCATCATCACTTGACTGTTATATTTGCCGCTAATTACCCTGCAGTAGAATGTAATGATAATGCTGCTTCTTTATTATCACATCCTCTGCATGGATCATCAATAGATGTTGACATTTTGCCTGGAACAGAAATTTATGAGATTTTCACTGAGTGTTAAATCTGCCTCCTTCGTCCCTGACAGGCTTAAACACAGTGAGTGTAGGCAGGGCTTAGAGAACAGTCAATTATGCAGAGACGTGGCCTCTCTCTATACAAACCCAAACATCTTTAACATTTATCATCCACCAAACAGTCATTTTCCCTCTAAATATGAAATGAAGCCTTTTCACACCTCAATTAATCTGAGACCAAAGAGAAACCGACTGAAAGCAGGAGGAGGGAGGATCAGACAAATGAAAGTATCACAGTGAAACGAGTAAAATGAGACCGACGTGACGAGAGAGAGACGTAGATGGGCGCCAACCCTCTCTGTGTAGAGGGGTGACAAGGCGTCCTGCCCGAGGCTACGGCCGTTATAAAAGCAGTAATAGAGTGAACACACATTTTCATTAGCTGTTGATTCATTTCCAATTCTCCATTAATTTCAGGTGGAAGGGGGGCATCACCGCACAGTGGCCTTTCTCCTCCCCAGGCTACGTTCCTCAGCTCCGCCTGACATAACCGTGGTAATTACTGCGCTCCCACCCCGCAAGCTGTTCACAGTCTCGTACCGCAGTAAAAATTGAATGAATATTCTGGAGGAAAAAGGGAACACGAGAGGGAAGAAAAAACATTGACTGAAAGAGAGAAATCAAAGACAGCGAGGCTATCACCCACAGGCGTGCGTTCCGACAAAACAGAATTACAATGGGCGTGAACAATTGTCATTGTGCTATTTCAGCCTTAATTGTCAAAGCGCTGGATCTGCTCAGCACTCCCGGTGTGTGCCGCAGCTGTGGCGGCAGCAGGCGGCACAAACTTTTGCTCAGAAAGCGATGTGACAGAGGAGACTCGGAATAACAAGCACCAGAGAGCACAAGCTAAACTGTAAGTTATACACTTCCTGCAGACAGTGACACATCACTCTCACACTGTATAGTTTATGGGTGTATAATTCTCAGCAGCTGACTAACACATCAGGATGCATATGATGTATGACAACATGAGGCTGACCTGTGGTTCAGCCTGCAGGGAGGTTTATGTGCACACTGGGCCCTCAGCTTGCTCAGTGACAGACTTGAGTGTCACACGTGATGAATCACACATAAACACATACACATGCACTAGAGGTCTTGCGATACCAAATTTCCCTTTGTGATACTGAATCCAATATGTGGACTTTGCATTTTGGCCGATACAGAGTACTGATCCCATACAAGTTAATTAAAAAATAAAAAATAAAAACTCTGTATGAAAGTGTGGATGCTATCATTGTTGTATGGCCTGGCTCAGGTTAAACCCTTTGAAAAACAAATGCAAAAATCATTTCCCACAGAATTAACTGAATCTATGGCAGGAACGCAGGTGCACGTGCACTCTCACGTGCAGTGGATTCCGAGTGACAGGTACACAGACTAAAGTTACAGTACTGATGCCACAACTGCAGCTGAAACTATGAGGTCTGACTGTCTGTCTGAAAACGATAAGGACCATAAACCTAACCGGCAGCAAAAAGCGCTGCAAACTCCAAGTTAGAGATCACTTATGTTATTATGAGAAGTGTACAATAATGTTTGGTGTATTATGAAACTGTGGCGGGACACATTAGAATATGGTAAGCCGTCACAGCCTGGACAGTTACTGAGAATGAATGCCACAGAGCTTCTTTCTTTTCTGAGTTAGTCAGTGCCACCCCTCCAAAGTAAAGTTTTGCATATGATACATGTCCCTATTTTACTGACTTTACAGCATGAAAGGAGTGATTTCCAGGAAAAGAAAATATCAGTTTTATGAGGGTGAAAGTAATATACTTTAAATTATGGTATTGGATCGGTATATTTTCATCAGTATCGGAGGCATTTGTAATCCTGGTATTGGTACTAGAACTATAACACACACAAACACACACACACGCAAAACCACACAATTTGAGGGGAAGACGGTTCTTACCTGATCGAGACAACATCAAGCACCACATGAAAGAAAAGAAAGAAAAATAAGTGATTAGTATTTCTGGCATAATTTGAAATAAATGCTATTGAGGATTCATTACAGCATTAAAGCATCTAATAAATATACATTTCAAATGTTTTCTACACACGCTGTCTTCCTCTTTAGAAAAAAATCCCAAAAACAAAGTACAACACAGACTGGAAATCCACATTTAGCGGGAGACACATGTTTAGTAAGTGAGAAACATTACTATTCTGCCATAACCTGCACAGGAAAGCACCACTGTTCATTGCACCAGAGGCTACCCAGCAGTGTGGAGGGGGAAAAAATGAACTCCAGCAGTTCATCTATCACACTCGCTGCCTCCTATGCTCCACAAAAGGTGGAAAAAATGGGGAAACAAATGGCAAAGCAAATCAATTACACGAAAAAGAATCATGTCACCTGTCAAATATACACTCTGTTTTATGTCGTTCTGTTTTTTTCCCCCTTCCACCGCCGCACATTTTTTAGATTGAATTTTGAAAACCTTATACATTATTAACACCCTTCATGCTTCATCAGTTTACCGAGGTAGATTTTTTTTTTTTTTTCTTCGCTCTCTTACTCTGTTTCTATGAGACAAAATCTAATAAACACAGTGTTTGTTCTTGGCATCTATGCTCTTTTTAATCCCGCATATTAAGAGCCGATGCCACATATGAAAGTCAACAGGGAGCCTCTTCAAACACACAATGGGTGGGTGGGGGGCGAAAAAGAAAGAGAACGAGATGAAGAGAGAGCAAAAGGGAAAATCGAGCATCGACCACGGTTCCCATTTAAGTCACTCAAAAGAAAACACCATGAAGAGGGCTTAAGAGGTTGGACAGACAGCACGAGTGTGTCAACGGGAGGAAAAAAAATACACATGAAGAGTTTTCATATCCGCTCAGATTAAGGACACTTGGAAGGTGGGTGAAGTAACGATGGCGTTGTCAAGGAAACAAGTGCCACAGCGACACCTTAATCTGGAGAAATATAATTGGAAAAGGAGCGATAAACATCTTACTATCTGAGCGTGTGATGTACTGAACGGTATTTCGAAAAGGAAGCCGCCTGAGCACTCATTACTGGAGTTATTGTAAGAATAACACTAATGAATACATATGGAGAGACGTCCTCGGGGGCGAAAAGAAGGAACTCTGATGTAGAAACAGCCTTCGAGGGCTTTTTCGCCGAGCAAAGTCTTTCTTAAAGGGCCTTGCTGCACGTTCCCGCACTGCATATAAATGTGATGAGCCACGGTGTAAATAGCACTTGTGTAGAAAATGACTCTGAATTATTCCGCAAAACAAATATTGGATCTTGCGAGCGTACAGGTGCACGCCACACGTGCTGCTGCACTCCTCTCTTTCGGCTGCATGCTCTCAGTTTGAATCCGCATCACAGGCGAGTCACACCGTAGGACACAGTATCATTAGTGACTCAACCTTCACAGATGAAAGAAGAAGTCATAAAGAACTTGGTGCAAAATGACATGCAAATAAGGAAGAACTTGAGAAATCTTTGCCATCTCTCACCAATTATCTTGTTAATTACAAGCCATTGTGAAAGGCTCCCACTGTCGACGGGCTCTCTGATTATACAGTGCATTTGTCCCCACTTTCCGCAGCCTAATCAGTAATTACTACCTGCAGCTGCAGCTCAGTACAGAACAGGCTCGGCCATCTTGGGACAATAGGGAACACCGGGCAATTTGAAAGATTCTTGGCCTGTCAGCGGCATACATAGTTCACGCGGTAGGAGTGTGTCGCAGGAGGAATCGAGTCCCCTGGGAGTTCACCAACTTTCCCACGAGCCATGCAATCAGTTGTCCCTTTCACAACTCAGAGTTTCCTTTAGCAATACTGGGTGTAACATTTTAATCACCTAAGTTGTGAGTTTGGTGCTTATTTATTAAAGGGACGGGTGGCACCTGGTGCTGAGCAGAACTCCTAACAGCTTTGAATGCTGAGGTTTCTTTTCTCTTTAAATGAAATATGTGAAAAAATAAATACATAGAAGTGCACCCTGACAAGTCATAACTCTGCCAAGGTCCAACAGTGCCCTTATGAAACTACGTTTACATATATTGGATCCAGATTTTCATTTGGAATTGCACCAAATTGCACACCCTCATAAACACCAGCCCTTTAAAAGCCAAATGTCAGATTATTTTTCCAATAAGATCCTTAAAATTATTCAAAATACTGATGTGAGATAAAAAAAATATGATTTTATCTGATCCAGATCCACAGCAAAATGTAATGGGCTCTTCCTGACCCATGACCTATCCTTCCACCAAGATTTGTTGTAATCCTTTCAGCAGTTTTTGTGTAATCTTACTTAAAAACAAACCAACCAACAAGAAAATGGACAAGGGTGAAAATATAAACTCCTTGGTGGAGATAATTATCTTTATTTACTGAGACAGTGACACAGGTTTGACTAACAAATTATAAATATTCTAGCAAGCTGGAAGAATGCTGCTTTCCAGACAACTGGGAAGTTGATTGAAAGCCACTAGCTAGATGCCCTACTCATGAAATCGAACTGAATACCACGTTGTCTGACATCACACAACAATAGTAGCACATATGGAGGCATACGCAGTAAACCATCAACTGGAAGGCCACATGAAATATATACTTTGGGGTTAGAAAGTGTGTTTTTGCGATCCAAAAAAAGTAATGAGGTTGAGAAACCATAGGCTGCTTCCCCATTCTATCCCTGGCTTCAGGGGATCATGACCCATACCACTCCACCCACCAGCACCAAGAGAGGAACACTGGCTCTGTGGTCGAGACCAATGCATATCAATAAGACAGCTCCAGGGAGGAGGTGGTGAGAGAGAAAGGGTCACCTTTAATGTCAAAGGTGGGTGGGGGGCAGGATGGCCTCTATTTGACTGCCACCAAGGTCAGGAGAGGTTGAGGAGGGCGTTAGGTATGATGACTCACAGCAGATGGCTCCTCTGGTTAGATGTACAGTGAGGAGTGTGGCCTTACATACAGTACTAGCTTCACATTCAAGTGGACCATGGGGGTTATTTATGATCTCGACTTGGTCACATGTCATTTGGCAGGGGTAGTATTATGACTGACTGACATGCTAATGAAAGCCAAGGCATCTTATCAAACCTCTAAGCCTTAGACTCGCATATATTCAAAGCTCTTCAGTGGCCAGTAAATACGCTGAATATTGTCTCGGTGGAGATGGTGCAGAGCCAGTGGTGCGTTTGACTGCTTGTGTGTGTGCTCCTGTATATGGTTATGAGTAAGTGTGCAGTGTGTGTGTGCTCATGTGGCTCGTCAAACAGGAAACAACCTGGCGACCTTCAGAGGTCAGGGCTCCACCTATTAATCACAGCCGTGTCTCGCTGCTCTGCTACAGTGAAGACAGACTGGCTGAGCTCACTGTGTTTAGCTGTGATGTCTGAGTGTCAGATTAGACATCCGGTACTCAGGGTCACTGTGCACATGTCCGCTCCGTCGAAGAACAAATCCCCTCGCAGGTAATCAAATGAGCTCAAATTGAGCTGCTGAATGGGTTATTTTAGCTTAAAATTGTGGTTAACCATTGGCAAAAGTCACAGAGGCAAACAGAATTTCCCCCCTTGTGGCTTTTATTGTTGGATAGATAAATTTGTGCTTTACCCCATTAATATTTCATATGTCTTCAGAATTTGTGGGGTTGGTTTGGTCATTTTCTAAAAGCAAGAGTCGAACATTCACACCCATTTCATGCTGTGACTGGGCAAGACTGCGTGGAAGAGAAGGTCGGACTTAAAACTCATATCTTTAATTCCTCACCGTTTCACGTTTGTGAACAAATCAGTGCAGAAATAACAATGTTCTGCTACATTCAAATAATTACCTCACCCTATTATATGACAGACGCCAAATGCAGTACTTTTAAGGGTAAGAATTGAATTATGTCAGTACAAGCAAGCACAGATTCATGTTAAATCAAGTAGCAAGTGGAATGTGGAGAGCATACGCAAGGGGCCTACGCATTTATACTTATGCACAATATATTTGCATACCAAGCAACGCAACATTGCTGGGAGGGCGTGCATCAGGCTACAGTCTCAGTCAAGGCAAAAGTGTGGCAACACATGTAAGTTGATGACCTGGTCAAACACAAAATATAAGTAAAAGCAGAACAGTGTAGCGTAATTGATTGCCTGAAAGCTAAGTCCCTTACAGCAGCTGCTAATGTAAGCAGCGTAATAAGTCGAACCCTTCATAAATAACAAATCTTCATTTGAAGCATCAACAGCTTCACAGACATCAACTTTAGGTAATTAATTGGCCACTTGGAGAAGTTACAGTTGGAGAAAACGTTCCTGTTCAGTATTGGTTAACTTGAAACTTTGGTTATCATGGTCTTCTTCTCTCAGTTTGCTGACAGAGCGCAAATAACCTAGTTTACCTATTTTACTTCTGGAGGTGAAATTACATTTTCTGATATTACAGAGAAAAGCAACACACCCTACAAAAAACAGTTGGGTACCGATACCACATTCCACGTACAAGAACTGGTTCCGAATCAATTGACATGGAACCCAACCCGACTACAGTTCTTTATCGCATAACTCAGCCCTTAGGTTTAGCCAGATATCTGCCTAGCATGGGCAAAACACAACAGATGTAATGTCTTTGAAAAAGTGACAACACAACGACGGTGTCTTCAACTTTCGGAGGGCAGCCTCAGTGAGAAGCAGCTGTAACTATGCTGAGTAATTGTTAACTGATGATGATGATGATGAGAACTTGGAATTTATTCAGTAAACAGCAATGTGTCTTTAACAAATGCTTTTACAGATGTCCTGCTGACTAAAAAATAAATTCTGTTTAATGCCATTGTGTGGAAGGAGAGAATGCTGAAAGGGGGGAAATATTGAGTAATGAATGAGGGATGGATAGATGAAGGGGAATGACTAAGAGGAGGAAGAGTACTTCTGCAGCCCTGATGGGTGCACAGGTAGGAAATGGGGGAGGGCTGGGGATCACAAGCGTGAGCGGGTGAGGAAGCGTGCCTTTGGAAGGGAAGGGAAGGCTGGGTGGCGAGATAGATGGATGGATGGAAGTGAAGAGGAGTGGAGGGAGAATGCTTCAGTGGCTCCACTTGACAGCTGAGTGAGAGGGGAAGCGGAGTGGCTACTCTATGTAATTTGTTAGCGGGTCCATGATGCATGCAGGCATGATACTACACCAAGCCTGGCGAACACAGCACAGATGAGAGAGAGAGACAGACAGACAGACAGACAGACAGACAGACGGGAGAAGGGGAGGAAAGACGGGAGTGTTTTGACAGATCAGGGTGCTTCAAGGGAAAGGTTTGTGAGGAACAGGGGATAAAGCTGGAGACTCAGATCCCGCTTTTTAGCCTCTGTCGGCCAGGTGAGACAGGCAGGCGTACCTACGTATTTATTGTGCTCAAGGCAGCCGGTGTTTTGTACAACAGCATCCGCATCCTACACACCTTCATGGTGAGGTTTGAAATCATTGTCTCTCCGCTATCTCGACAGCTCCCTCTGCTTTGCTCCGTGGCAGGTGCATCTCATCTTTGTACAAGCCACTCCGGATGCATCGCAGACACAATTGCTCGGGCTTATCTGAGACGTTGAATAAAATGACACAAATCTGGGCATCAGCCCGCTAATAATGACGGCATGTTGATGGGGGACCTGTTTGTTTGTGTGTGTGTGTGTGTGTGTGTGCATGCGTGCTTGTTGACGTGGGACTGATCCAGGATGCCATGGCAGCTGTCTGCTATAATTACCTGGGAGCCGTATCACACAAACGCACCCATATACACGCGTATCTCCTGATTACCTCATAAGGCGAGGTTTGTCTGATTAGCTTCCATATTTACACCCAAGACTTGTTATTAATGAACATGTGTTTGACGTCTCGCTCCACTATACTTTGTAACTCTCTGAATGTTTGGAAGGATATCGTTGACGATGTTTGAGGAGCATCACTGATTAGACGCCACAAAAAAAACAAGGCCTGTTGTGATTGGAAAAACTGTTCTGCACATGTTAAATTTGAGAATGAGGCTTCAAGGCTGTTTGTCGTGCAGAAAATGGAAAAATGAAGAAGAGAGGAGAAAGAGTTCACCTGGCATCCCACCACACAAATCTTGGAAGAGCACAGCCATCATCAGACATTATTTCTGGGGGGCATGTCTACGAGACTGAATGACTCCATCAACCAAACACAACACTCCCACTTACTCTCACCGCTCACACTTTTTTCTGCAAGAATTTACCATAATGAAATGTACAGTTATTCATGTGTCATCAGGTGATACAGGACCTTTAAATGAATTATCGTTGGCTAAATAGATCTTTAAATAGATCATCAGGTGCCTGATATATGGACGAACACACAACAATGCCTCCCCGTCTTGGGCAAACGCAAGCAATTTTTTTTTAATGCTCATTAAAATACCAAAGATTGGTAAATAAAAAAATAAGGAACAACCATTCAGAGCATTTACAGTGTGGGATTGTTGCACATGATCGTAAGAGACCTGGAGAGAAGCAGGTGCTGGGTATATAAAAGCTAAACTGACTGACAGGAACGAGAGAGTGACACAAAAAGGAGGGATGGGAGTGGAGGAGTGAGGGCAGGGAGGGAGGTGAGAAAGAGCCGAGTGCAGCAGGGCACATCAGGAAGGAGCGGAGCACCAGTTAATAAAGTGTTGGCTGGAGAGAGGGACTGTGGGTATTGGAGGTGGCTGCTCTCTTTTCTCCAGTCATGCCTGTCCATGTTCCCTGGAAAACCTGTATTCCATTTGTCAGGAGGTCAGGCACGGAATGCAAATGGCGCCCGCCGCTGTCTACCATGTACTCTGAACATGTGAGAGACCTCGAGGGCTCACCACATAATGAGCTCACTTTAAAGCATTTATGTGAAAATGTGAGATGCTGATCGTGTGAAGAAAGGTTGAAAAATGAAAGGAAAAGTAGTTTATTAGCCAACAGGGGATTTTTTAAAGAAAAATGTAAGGGTTAGGGGGTTAAGTTTGCTTTAAAATAAAAACAATAAAAAAGCAATTGATTCATTAAAAAGAAAGAATGCCAACCTCATAGTGGTGCTCAAGGAAAAATCATGAGCTCTCCAAAGTCATCATGATTCGCCCCCTCAAAATTATAAATCAGTACTTAAAATACAAGTGGATATATTTAACTGGATAAATATGACATGCTGGGAAAGCTACAGCAAAAGTTACAAGTTTATCTCCATTTTTCTAGAAGATTCAGGAGGGGCAGGACATGATGTATAAATTCACTGCGGAAACCATATGCTCTTTTTTACATCACACAAACACTGACATTGCCAAAAGCTCTCAAATCTCTGTGTCTTTCCAAGTATACATCTTTATAGGTGTCACTTATGTGTATGGCTCCTCTTTTTCATACTGAGATATTTGCATTCTTCCAGTTTCCTGTTAGAAACTTTATCAACACGCCCACTTGTTTGCTGCATTTTCTGCTGTATTCTCACACGGGCTTACACTGATATTTTCCAGACTTTTTATTAAGTGGCTGGCAGGAAAAGGTTTGGAAAATGTCCAGTGCGACATATTTAAATATTTGTGTACTCAGTGCATATCTGAAAGCTCTAGGGACCATGACTATCCACAACAAATGTCATTAGCAATTCATCCAATAGCAGTCAAGACATGTTACAAAAGAAATGTAAAAATCATTGTGGGAGATGAAAAGTCACCAAAGTCCCAAGGTTGATATAACTGTTGACATATTTCAGTGGCACACCTATAGACCAACAGAGTCACCCTGATAACAAAGCAAAACATTTCTATGCTACAGTGAATTCCATGTGTGAACAGTCCCTAAGTCACATCTCACTGGGGGCTGGAGGACTACAGGTACAGAGAGAGTGTAAACACTGGGCTTTGTCTCTGTGGGCACGCCTTCACAAGGAGAGGAGGATTTCTTTCCCTCTAATCCCCCCCGTTTACAAGAGAAGTCACTTTCCAGGGCCATTGTGGACGGTCGTCTCCCTCCATTTACTCCCTGCATGGCACTCATTCCAGTTAGTTTAACGCTGCCTGAGTTCCAGGGGGAAGGATTAGGATGTGACGCGCACCGGCTAGTGTGGAAACAACATTGACTACGGAGCCCTCTGTCACTCCCCTCTCCTCCCTGAAGGGCACACTTGTGGACTGAGAAATTCTCCGCATGGATTTATGCTGATTATCAGCGCGAGCGTGCAGTCTTAAACCAATCAGGACGGTTTGAGCTGCTGCAGGAGGGGAGCGGCGCCACACTCTACTACATTCAGAAGACTCGTCTTACTCTATTTACTCCTATTAGTTAGGCTTTTTTTCTCAATGTCTGGAGACTTGAATGCAGATTTGGGGAATTAATCTTGCCTTGTTTGTCTGGCAACACCCAGACTCTTCAATAAAGGAATGAGGAAATCCAAACTGCAATTACACTTAGTACCATTTATTGGCAGTATGAAATGTCACTAGTCTTACTTAGAAACACTGCACAGACTGTTTGGCATTTAAATCACCTTATTCAACATGTGGAGAGATCTACGATAATGGACACTGGACAGAGCTGCTGATTAAAGAGACAATTCTTTGGTTACAAGGTTGACTGGGTAAAGAGAGCAGGTGGATTTTGTTCATTCTGAACAGAACCAGTATCTATGTACTAACTCCAATCTTCCTCTGTCGGTCTGCAGATCATATATCTCGAGTATAGTTCATCCAATCGGCTTCACAGTTGCTAAGTGTATCGTTAAGGGCCTGAGGACATGTTTTGTCAAATTTGGTGCGATTTGAATAAGTGATTGGTTCAATATTAATAAAATATGAACAGGCAATCTGCACTCTGTAGCACTGGCAGCTAGGACTCATCAACATTAGGTCTAGACTGAAAACCAATGGAGACAGAGGCTTTGCTGTGATTGCTCCTACACACTGGAACAATCTGCCAGAGGAGATTAGACTTGCAGAACCTGTCACCTGTTTTATATCTCTTCTTATGACCCATCTATATAAACAACTTTTTATCATGTGATGTTTATTGCTTTTATTATATGTATCTTTGTTATTATTTCTATTCTGATTGTTTGTGAGTTTCATATTGTTTATTATAAAGTACTTGTTTCCTTGTATTAAAAAGTGCAATACAATAAAGTTATAATAATAATAATAATAATTATTATTATTAATGACGTTGTCCATAAGGACAACACATTCTTTGAATAAACAGGTGAACAGCAGCAGAGGTGGTGCAGCTTCACGGTCTGTGGACTGAGTCCAGCAGCTGGTCTTTACTGCTCAATACTGCAGATCACTTTTACAGTTTCAAACAGAAAGCTGCAATTAGCATCATTAACACAGGCCAAGAGAACAGCCCATTCAAACCAGGCAAGTTTAAAATGGGCACTGCACTAGTCCTCTGACACCTCAGGATTTGATTATTGAAGGCAATTTTAGACAAGCACTTAAATCTTTAATACAAAATAAACATGAACTTAACAAGAATTTACACAGTGAGTTGATATTAACACTTTTAACACCAAAAATCTGCAAAATAATAAAGGCGATGTAATAGGCCGACCCTGAGTACATGGATGAACTTTGTCCTCCCCATCCTCTAAGAGCTCTGTAGCCATATGGTGGAAAGGCGTCGTGTTGTGACAATGGTGATGAAATGAGAGTTTAATAGGGAAATCCCCTCCCCCAGCGCTCACTGATGGGCAGCAAAGTGAGTCAGTGGATTACCCGATTTCACAGAGCTCACAGTGGAGGGCAAGGCTAATGGCACGTCACTTATTGAAATGGAGCAGCATAGGTTAACCCCACACGTGGGCTGACATCTTTTCATTTAGTTTGCACGGCTACCCAAAAAGGCGATTACCACAGGGAGCAAAGCCATTAAAATGCTGACCTTTTCCCTTTGTGAGGATAGCTGTGTGTGCGCATGTGTTTGTGCATGTGTTTGTTACCTCATTGAGACCTTTTCCAGAATACACACCAACTCTATTGGGGCCATTAGTCCTCAATGGGACCAAACCCTGGTCCTAATAAGTCAACACATCATTTTTAAGGTCATGTTTAAGGTTAGGATTTGGGTTAGACTGTCCACAATGAATTGAAGTCAATGCAATGTCCTCATAAGAATAGCTGCACACACCTGTGTATGAGTGTGTGTGTGTGTGTGCTGACAAATGCAATTATAACTTGGTTATGATCGAATATTTGCAGTATGGTGAGGTAAAGGGCAGTTTGTCATTTTACAGCACAAATGTATGCACACACAGTTGTATGTGCACCTGGGGTCAAATATTTTATAACTCACTGACTTTTGTTTTGACAGTGAAAACCGAATAGCTCTTGTGAAACATTAAAACAGTCGTAGAGTCCCCTTCCTCCTGAAGTGGGGCTGGATCCCAATTGTCCAGTTTGGCATCAGAGCAAAGGACAAGCCTTAAGAGCAAAATTAAAATGGCCAAGAGTCTGTCAAACACAAAAACCCAGAGGCAAATGCATCTGCAGCAATCTGCCAGGATGCATTTGATTAAGTTCAAGAGGACATCCAATTTAAGTCCATAATTTAATTTTAACCTGTCTAAGTCTATAAATTACAACGATTCATCAGAAGGAAATGCTCTCATACAGACTGCATCTCATTATCATTCAAGTATGTAAATTAAATGATGGGGAATGACAGATTATAACAGAATTTCTATAACCCTGTCGGTCCAAATTCAACAATTCAACAAACTCAAAAGTGTGCATCTCAGAACTTGCTTTTCATTTCGCCGCCCATGTTATCAGGTAACAGCAGCTACACTGCTCACATGAGCGTGCTGCTTTTCAAGAGAGTCGGCTTCTCGCCCGTTTTCTCTGCATTCCACATGTGGTTCGCAGAAAAAATAGACAGTAAAATTAATCTTTCACCACAGTTTCAATGTCTGTTGAATATGTCACAAAAATAAATATTTGCAACATGTCCTTTACCTGTTTTAAAGTAAAACAGTTTCTGAATTAATTAATTTGTTTTGACAAGGTTTTTATTGTTATTGCCTGAAGATGCATGGCTTCATACTGTTGGGTCCTGACATAAGTTGAGTACACAGGCTCTTTTATTTGAAGAAATAGTTTAATCATAACACAAACCTCATGTAGTAGCTCAGCAACAGAAACTCACCTTGTGTAAACAACAGACACCCACAAGACGCAGCTATACACACACTTGGTGTGGCCCAGGCCAAACAGAACCGCTGATGAACACACACACTCACACAGTCTCAATCTATCTATCCACACTGATTCTTAAATGAACCTTGTAGAAGAAAAGGACATGTCTGAAACCACAGCACCTTTTCCCAGTCCTTGGTCCAAGTTCAGTCATTTAGTTTCCCCCAAAACTCCCAACTTCATTAAAGTGATCAAAGCACATTGTAAAAACCAATAAGGTGCAAACCAACAGGTTGCTCATCTAATGTCTGAATTTATTTTGATAAATAATTGGCCACTAGCTTGATTGCTTATTTTTCCTGACATGCCATTAGCAATGTCTGGAAGGCATTGTCCTCTATTCAAAAAGAATTGGTCAGAGGAACAGCCAGCGTCCTTTTGTGAATAAATCACTCAGAAATTAAGTCTGCCCACTGGTGAGCGAGGGAAGTCAGCCGCCGACATGGGGAGAAAAACCACCAAGTAAAAAAAAAAAAAAAAATCCAATTCCTTTTCTAAAAAGCGGAACAATGGCAGACTTGGTCGTGCCCCGACTGACAAAAGACGAATTCACAACAGCTGAGGCGCGAAGGCATTCTTTTTGACTTCCTATTATGTTTCTACCTTGGAGATGTTGGGATCTGATTTTTCCAGCACACCGTTCTGTTCCAATTTCCCACCATTCACTCGCACATCAGTCCATTATCATTAAATACACGTTTGATTTCCTCACAATACACTCAGTCCTCACAATGAACAGAGATGTAGAGAGTGAGAGGAGAGAGGGAAAACACATTAAATAAATGGCCTATGAGTGAATGACAACAATCAACATATCTGCGCTGGGAGCAATGAGCAATGTTTATAGTGACAAATGATGTGTAGAGGTGGGTCGGCCAAGATGCACTGCAGGAATTCCTGACCACAGAAAAGAAAGATTGTGAGAGTGGAGGTAAAACATGTAATGTAAGAGAAAACAAGAAAAAAATTCCTGGTATAGTGGAGTAATTCTTATTAATAGTTATGTTACATTAAAAATCACTCAGGCTGTAATCAAATAACAAAAAATCCTGGAAAATAAATATGAATCATTGAGTGTTTCGATAAAACATTTTGATTTTGATTCATGAGAGTGTGACAAGATAATATGACTAATAAGGGAAATAACTGAAGATGTTTTTCTTACTTGTCCCATTTTTGTGCTTTTTTGTCGAGACCATGATAAAAGATTAAACAACAGAATGAGCAGATAAAATAGCGTCACTCAAACAAGAGTAAAAATCTATGGCCATGTTAGCAGATCTGTGAAGCTGTACTGCACTGTAGCCAAACAGTGCCTTAAACTAAATGCTAACATAAGCATGCTAACATACCCACATTGACATGTTGATATGTGTTATATAAACCACATTTAACGTTTTAGTTTTGGTGTTAGCAGCATTTGCTAATTAGGCCCAAACATAGGGCTCTATCTTAACGATCTAAACATTGAGTAAGTGCATTTAGTTGGTTGGATTAAGAGGGCTGTACTTACGTCTCTTAATTAATCATGAGGGTGACTGAGGTGTAACATGCCACTCACTAATCAGAGTGCATCCTTTAAAAACCAGGGGCACTTTCAATGTGTTGGATTGGTATTACTGAGGCGTATTTGCCAGGTAGTAAGAGGAAACTGAAACGATCCTGCAACAAAGTGAAAGCGTGGAAGCTCCTACTAAATGGAGACGCATGTCCCTCTCTTGATAATGCACCTTAATAAGTCATTGCACCACTGACTTCAGACCAGGGTTTTGTTGGTCAATCAATTCCCCTGCCTCACGACAGCAATGTGCCAACCATGTGCCTGACTACATTTCATTTGGAGTTCAACATTGCATTTGCTATTCAAACAATGTGTGGGCTGGTTTGCAAAAAGACAACTTTATTTGTCTGGAACAAGTAGATCCATCCTTGCATGACACTGAATCTTAAATTGTGAAAAGCGCTATATAAATACAGTCCAGTATATACAGTGGTGTATTGGCTACCACTCCTACACATCACATAGATAAAGATCAGTGTTTCCATTGTCTACAAGTTTATGTAAATATATATTAAAGCATATGTAAAACTTAAATGACAGATTATGCAGCACTATTTCTGCTGTTGCTATATCATATTATATATGGAGGCTTGAGCCCTCCGGCAGTGGCCGCAGGTTCAGTTTTGACCCAGCCTTTTGCTGCACGTCTTCCCTTCTCTCCCCATGTAATGCTTTCACTGTCCTATCCATAAAACCAAAAATCCCCAAAGTATATTTATAAATAAAGAAAAATACTGCTTCAAACTGAAAAATCCCTGTTTTTGCCTTTGTCTTCAAATCCCTGTACTCCCTATTTTTTTAATCTGCAGTCATGAGAAGATTGGGGCTGGATGTGTGTGTGTGTGTGTGTGGGGGTTAAAAATTCAGGTGGAGAGGAGTTATGAAGTGAAAGCTTTATCTAGAAAAGGGGAGGCAGAAGAAGGCACAACACCGTCACTGTGTATTCAGAATATCTGTTCCCATCAGCCTCTGTCACATCTTCTCTTCACTGATAGTCAACTTTTCCACTTCAGCCAAAAAAGCATTTTGACTTCCCGTCAGATTTTCAAATGTGAAAACTGAGGAAGCACAGTGAAGCTGGATCAAAGGACTAAAACATTTTCCTTTAGTTGTAGTTACATGCTCTCGTCATTACAGACCAAACAAGGTGGACTGGGGCGTTAGAGATCTATATTCAACAGTAGCAGCTTCCTGGTATGATATTTGGATGAATACAGAGATTGCGTTGAGAAACTTCATACAATGATGTTTGATATGAAAAAGTGCCTTAGTGTTCATAACACAGCAGTGAATTCCAAGTTTAGGTGTCAAGAACACAGACTCTACTTTCTACATTCACTGTTTAGCACTGACAAACAATGACAGTGTGAGAAATCTATTATACAGGAGGATGTCAAGTTTCCCGGTGACAAGGGCCTCAATAGACCAGAATTCATTGCAGCTCTGTGACAGGTTGTGTTTTGACTAAGAGGGCTGACAAGAGTTGCATTACTTCTAATTCTTAAATGTCAAATTGAAAAACTCTTGACATCTTCGTTTCAGGTTGCTGAAAAGCACTATGGGAAATACATGAATACACAACATTAAGCAGAAGTAAGGTGGTTACAGACCAAAACATGTCCCATTGTGTTGATACTCACAACCATTGGCCCACTAAACCCATACAGAGAAATGCATTGTAGGAGGACAGATTGACACATGCTGCAGCACTGGGCCATGTATACAGATTGGGAGGCAACGCCTGCCTGCTACTCCAAGACGCTGAGGACCTCAGGAACAGATGCTTGTGTGTGTGATGGAAATGCGGCGAAAACAGATATGGAGCAGAAAGTAAAAAAATTAAAATGTGAAATATAATGTCATATAATAACCACACACACACACACACACACACACACACACACGCCGACACGGCTCTGGATCAAGAGGGGAGGCTCATCATCAACCCGCTCAGTGAGATAACTGTGAAGAAAAGCCAGGGCACTATGGGTAATGCTGCTGATTAATAGCATTCAGCAGACATTAAGGCGCTATGATTATCTCTCCCGCACTGCGCCTCTCTCTCCCGCTATGCTAATTATTGTGGTGTCGCTGTGAGGGGTATTCTCTCTCTTTTTTTCCTAACATCTCTCAGTGACACAAGCTTCTCTGTCCCCGCATCTGATATCAATTGTTATCAAATCATCAAAACTGGCTTTTATCAGACAAATCACTGATGATTAAGTGAAGCAATGGCTGATGACTGACTAGATTCAACTAGACGAGCATATTAATCATTAATCTTCGGTTAGATGTTTCCTGGAAGTAGATTTTTTTCCCCCTGATCTCTCCATTAGACAGATAAATATGATTGGACATCCTTAGACAAATGTGTATTAAACAACTAACTGAGAGCTAATCAAACAGCTCGTTGCATCTTTTGTCGAAGCTCATATTCATATTTCAGGTTGTGTGTTGGCCTGATGCACAGAAATGTGTGTGTCGTCACGGCTAATGCCAGCGGAGCCATGACAGGTCGATTACACCTGCAGCAGCAGCAGCTTGAAGGACATCTCTGTGAAGCTGTGATGGAAACACACAACACAGAGAATCATTGCTACATTGATGTTTATGCAAAGGCAAGACCATATATTTTCCTCGACTACATCAAGACAATATGTAAATCTTTTATATAAAATATGTTTAAATTGAACTAAACTTAGCCCCTCACATAGTTCACACACAGTTCATAATGACAACAGTGGCAGTTACCAATACAATTTAACATTTAACTGTAGACTATAGATAAAGATGAACAAAATGACTGCTCCCCAAAGGTAAAGCCAAAATGCCTCAATCCCCACCGGGTGGCTGGCTGTAGAATAGGTCATAAACCCTGCCTCCTCTATGTTAGTGGATGGGACATGGACCAAACTAAACAGTCAAAGTATGCATCAAAAACATTTCACTCAAATAAGGTTTCTTTCATTTTAGCTAGTTCTTACCACACTGATGTTTGATTTTTGATATTATTAAATGTATGTAGTAAGTTTGGTGTAGTTATTTGATGTTATAAAGATGGGGTGAAACGTCATGATTGACAGCTGAGGCTGACTCACTTGGTCAAGCATATTTATCAGAGGGACCTAGATACCACGGCTCCATCCGGCTCCAAATGATATCATCGCCTCAAGATGGCAGCTGGATAATGGGAGTAGGCAGGTTGTTTATCTTTATAGCTCGAACTAAATCCTAATGCTGGTTTATACTTCCCCTGATCAAATGAGCAGCAGGGCAGAGGTGCTCATGTTAGCCAACACTCCGATACCATAGCTGCTACAGTTTCTACACAGAGGGGAATACTATAGGCCTAGAGCAGATATGCAAATGACTGATCTTTTTAATTGAAATGTATTACCAAACAAAATATGGGTATGAAATATCTCTGGACTGTGAAATAACACTGAGCGTAGCTACATGTTAATGTCTTTAGTGTAGCGTACATTCTATGACTAAACTATAGACACTTTTCTTCATGTTTTGTATTTTTATATAAAGTACACTCAAAATTCTTTATGTATAAAGAATCACTTAAACTAAGCTATAACTAAATAATCACTTTGTATTCCAGCGTGTTGTATAAAAACTCACCATTAATAAATGATTAAAGTCATCATCAAAATCCACTGTGTAATAAGTGAAATATGTTTCACTGAGCACTAACATCATGGAGTAATGTCATTCATACAAAAGTTATGGATCAGTGCTCAGATAAACAGACATCCCAGAAAAGTTACTGAACTGGAAAAGCAAAAACATGGACTGAAGCGTGTGTGTGAGTGTGCGTCTGTGTGTGCTGAGTATAAGCGTGTGGAAATTGGATGCCAGGCTTTGTAGATCCACATACCGTGATAACGCACACTCCATCCACGTGTCACAAACACATGCGCTCACAAGTTGTGACAGATCAAAATGAGAAAACACTGAACTCTAACTGAGACCAAAACAAACCAAAAAAAAAAAGAAAAACAGAAAATGATTTGGATTTAAACCTGAAAAAAAATCACCTCGCTCGGATCTGATGACTGGCAGGACCTGTGAACCACTCGACAGCCTTATTGACTTCTCCTGAGTCCGCATGTGACAACCCCGCTGTCAGCACGAGGCAAGGCAACATATTATGTTTCACCAGAGGCGAGCCTGATCTGCGCTGCTAACGCGAGGATGCCAAACGTCCCAAAATGAGCTCAGGCGACAAGCGAGCACACCCCTCAGTTGTTTCAATCACCGCTCCAGGCACGGTCTCCTCTCTCCCAGGGCCTCTTCTTCACGATTTACATGACGGCTACTGACGCTGCTCGCCGAAGGAAGGTGGTAAATGTGCGGCCCGTGGTGCTGGGGAGGGCTGGCATGGACTCTCCAGTGGTGGTTCTGATCTGGTCCTGAGGGAGCGGCAGCTGGAGGCAGGATGGCATGGAAGAGCTGTCACTTAACATGGACAGGGGCAGGATGGGGCAGACAGGGACGGTCACAAGGTCCCCCTGGAAGTGTGTGTGGGTGTGTGTCTGTGTTTGTGTGTTTCAAGAAGCTGGAAAGAGCGAGCACCACCGGCATGTGGCCAGAGGAGAGAGTTGGAGACTGGAGACAAACTGCTTGTGCGCAAAGAGTGTGTGAAGCAAATTCTGTATTTTGCATGGTGTGGAGAGAGGAGAGTGAGTGTGTGTGTGTGTGTGTGTGTGTGTGTGTGTGTGTGTGTGTGTGTGTGTGTGTGTGTGTGTGAGAAGAGGTAATAGAAGCTGACAATAGCGAGGTGCGTCCCCCAACTGCGAGTGGACTGACAAGGACATGTGACAGCATCCAGGCCAGTTCAACTGTCAGCACCACTCACTGAAGAGCCACACTGATGACAGCAGACAGCAGCCAAACACCACCTCTCATGAAAACACTAAACACACGCACTCCTCTTATTTTTTCACATTTACAACCTCCCATCAAAAAAACACTTTGAGTGATAATCTGTTATTTATGAAGACAAAATGCCCGTATGTTGTGTTGCGGTAACGCCGCAGTGGTTTAAAAAACAGGCCACTTTTCTGAAGGCTTTTTCAGTTGGCTGTCCAGGTAGCACCATCCTGAGAAACGTCCTCTGACAGACAGGCAGTGATGCGTTTAACAGTCCCTGCAGCAGAAATGTGCTTCGTTTAGAACAGACAAGGTACGTCTGCTCCTGAGAACACGGTGCCCAAGAACATGCTAAGGAAGGAGGTCATGTGTTGAGAGCTGTTTGTGGCTGCTTATTGAAGCCACATAGGCTTTCTAAGTCAGGTGAGACAGTATAAAGAGGGACAGTGTTGTGGCGGATGACTGCGTCAAACATGACAAAGGAGACTACGGTTCCATTTTTTTTTTCTCCAGGGAGGTTATTTATTCTGTGTTTCTTTCATTTGCTTTTTGTCTCTTTGTCTGTTTGTTAGTAGGATTATGCAAAACAACTTGACTGATTACCATGAAACTTAGTGGAAGGATGGACTACAGGTTGGGGAAGATCCCATTCAATTGTGTTGCTACATGAACTAATTTGTCTTTCTTTAACATTGTGAGATTTTTCAACATTGATTTCTTTGAAATAATGGATCTTGATGAAACAAATCATGTATATTTAGTTGGCTGATATTTTCGAGTGTGGGAAATTTGGTGCCGATTCAAATAAAAATCAGGATCTATGCGCCCTAGATTAAGCAATAAAACAACTTGGTTAGGTTATAGAAAACACATGAGATTTATCACCTGATTGTCAGATGAAACAGAAACACACAATATCCTGTGTTGCCATGTTAATCTACATCTCAATCAGATTCTGAATGCCTTTTGTTTTTATAATTATTATTATTAAGAAAATTCTAAACAGCCCATGAAGTAAGAAATGGTGGTCCAACATTATTCATCATGCATCAGCATTAATTAATTTCCCTGCAGGGATAATTCTCAGTCAAGCTTCGAAGCCACAAAAGCCACAAAAATAAAACTCTGGATAAACACAACCCAAAACAAACATTTAGAATCCTGCTCTTGTCACTTGTATTCTAATTAGGCGGCGTTAAAATGTTCTTGCACTGGACCACGAAAGCAATCAGAACAAATAGAAGGATGACAGAGCAAATAATATTCAGAACTGATGCTTGTATAGAAGATCAGACAGAGACACACAGACAGAAGAGAAAATACTAGAGTTCCCAAAGCATCGTTTGAAGTGTCGACTATATCGATGGTAACACACTTTGGTAGGTCACATAGTCAGTCATGGTTGTTCCTCTAACTGGATTTGATTAACGAGAAGAAAATAAAAATAAATATGTTGATGGTAAATGCTAAAGCAGCCTGACAGTAGCTGAAGTACAGATGTCATTAAGTCAGCAAAGTGACTAAGCCCCGTCTGTCTGAGCAGCTTCACTAACACTAACTACAGCTGCCAGGAGCTACTGGTCATCACTGGAAGCAGTGAAGTCAGGATGACTTTTATTGCCAATATTTCTTCAGAATTCAAATTTTCACCTATGAGAAGAAAAATGTGTTATTTCTGCTTTCAAAAATAACACAGTGTGACCGAGAACAAAAAATAAAAATCTCTTTTCTGAGTCACGGAGGTGAAAATCAGCATTAATCCACTCGGTTCACCCACTGAGCGGCTCTCACCTTGGAGGACAAACAATAAAACCAGTCACAGCTCCCTGACAGAAGCTATTTCATATTCCCTTTGCATTTCTACCTTTGCTGCCGATGGCATTAGGCTTCCCTTCCTCACTGGAGGCGGGAGCATCAGACTCCCCCATGCAGCACAGTGCGTCTCAGCGAGTGTGTATGTGGAGTATGGGGGGGTTGGTGCAGCTCTGGACTGTGAGGTCAATACACATCCTGACAGTCAGTAATTGTACCAGAGGGAGGTGTGGGAGGGCGCCGTAATGCAGGGTGACATCCTGCAAGACTTTTAAGCATGCCGACCGCCGGGAGGTGGGGGGAGGAGGCCGAACTTCAAAACACTAGTGACAGAAATCTACAAGTCCAGAGATGACCCTTATGTTTCCACTTCAATCATCAGTTTACGCAGGATCACTGCAGACACAGTAGGAATCCATTCTCACCTTCCCCCTCTTTATTAACATTCAGCATTTCATATTCCACCGAATGTGAGATGCTAATGTTGCAAGCACTTAACGGTCCCCTGTGTCTGCATGCACCAAAAATCACTTTATATCATATCCAATGCTCACCCAGTGACACCCCCACTCCTCCTTACAAGAAAAAAAGAAAACAATTTAGCTGCCACTTTGTTATGATTGCAATTCCCAATCTGATGAGATTCTTAACAAAGGAAAAGCCAGTCTGGGTTTTTTTTTTTTTCCTAAACCTTCCTCGACGTTCTCAGACGCTCAGCAGGGGAGCTCCGGCTGAGAGATGGTATTCGATGTAACTGATAGCTCGACGCACACACTTGAGACGTATGCATCCGTGGGCGAACATGTGTTCCCCACACTCACATGCAGGGCCAGGCGTGCAGAAAATGTTGCCACGTCGATGCAGCAACAGTAATAACAATGGTAATCAAGGCTGGAATAACGGAGCGTTTTCAAGGGGCTTTCAGGGATGCAGGGTTAATTTTGCCACTGCCACTTGAAAGTCAGCAGGTTGCTGTGCTAATTAATGGAGCATGACTGCTGTCCTCAGGCAAATCCTCACACACAGGCAGGCACTTTCACTTTACACACACACACACACACACACACACACACGCGCACACACACGCACACGCACACACACATAAAATCCACTCAAAAATGCAGGCACAAAAAAATCCAACAACTTTTAGGGATATGTGTGTGTATGCTTCTGCTTTTGTGTGTGTGGACTAATCAAGTGACATGCAGCTGCAGAGCCAATCAGACCAGCCTCGATTACAACACACACACACACACATGCATGCACGCACACCAACACACAAACATTTATGAGCTCAAATGCAAGAGTGGCTGTAGGTGGGGTGTAAAGCCCATGGATAAGCAGTATAGATAATAGATCAATCAATCACTAGATTGATGGATCAACCATTATGAGTATTTATTCTTGTGTCGCTCTGCAATCACACAAACGAAACACTAGTTGGCAGCAGGATTTCTGCTCACTAAGGCTCTACTGTGCAGTATGCCTGGTCACTTATGGATTTTACATCCATCTATATACCGCTTATTCTTTGAGGGTTGCGGGGGAGCTGGAGCTAATCTCCAAGTAACCTAAACCCATTCTGCATGTCTTTGGACTGAAGAAACCCCACGTAAACACGTGTAGAACATGCAAACTCCAGGAACCAGAAACGTTCTTTCTGTAAGCGCCCAGTGGAAACCACCGCTCCTCCATGCCGCCCAAAGTTTTTTTTATGTTAAATGCACTATAGAGCAGAGTTAAATCTGAGATCATTTTTACCAAACAAATATGTGTGGATATGTATTCAGAATTTATTAATTTCATTTTTTTTAAACTAGTTGAGCCAATCCATGTTATTTATTCACAGACCCTGGTGAATGCAGCTGTGCCTCATCACTGCCTCATCACTGTGATGATCTTCAAGTGAGTCTCCAAGAAAAATTGAACTCATGTCGTTACAGGTTTGACACTGACTGAGAGAAATCAATTCTGCTGTTGGACGCCCAGAACATGTAAGGAGACAGAATGTGCCAAGTTCAGCAAACGTGAGCTTTATGATGCTTCTCTGAGGCAGCACGCGTCTCCATTAACCTTGAACCAAGTCACCTTAGTTCATCCGACAGATATTTGTGGTAATAAGGCCACTGCTTTAATTCCAGATCCATTAAAGAACACACACACACACACTATAATAATCCTGGATGCGTTAAGTGTTTGTGTACATGTGTGTGTTGAGAAGGCAGGAGAGGACGGGGGTCAATGTCAGAGGCTGGTATCCTTGTGCAGTGATGCGCGGGCGGGCTGCTGACACAACCATGATTATACAGGACCAGCTTGACCTGGAACAACACCACTAACGGCTAGAGACACAGCCACACACACACATCAACACACTGCTATTTCACTGCGAGAGATATAAAACGGGACAAATAGCAGGTTGGGAAATATACCAAGGCCAGATGGGACATGGCAGCACATACACCTGTTCAAAATAACACAACCTGTCGGCAGACAAACGCCTGCGGTGCCTGACATGAACAGGACCCATGTTTTCCATCACAAGGACCTCACACGCATGTCATTGTGAATCACTGGAAATTGGAACAGGGAGGTCTCCATGACGCCTGTTGGCAAAACACTAGTCTGTCTGAGCTGATTATCTGGGAAACATCTACTCTCTTGTAGATTTCTGCTTAGTAGAACTTCTGCATCCCAGTTTCGGAGCAGAGTGCATCATGTGCAGAAGCCTGTGCTACAGTGGGCCTGCTTCATTCTACATCTGCTGAGACAAAGATGAAACTATCTTTTAACACGGTGGTTTCTGCCTTTCAAGAACCCTCAAGGGTGGGGTGGAGACGGGGACAGGGCTTTCCCTCCAGCGAAGTAAGTCTCTGACACCAACCCAGTTTCCAAATGACTATAATTTTGCTTTTAAGCTGAATCCTGACCCAGAATCATAATTCATTATCAGCGACGCCACGAGAAAATGAATCAGGGACTCCGAAAAATTACTTATAAAAGCCATCAGTGGTCTGACAAGGGTAGTAAATCTTGGCTTGCACTCAGGTGTGACTGCATTGTGTGAATCAGGTGTTAAATTTGGAATTAGCTGCATGCTGGCTAACAACACATACATCACACTAATGCAGTTCTGTCATTGCTGCGCTCGCCCTTAATCAGGGCGCATCTGTGTTCTGATGAGGCGCCTCGGCTCTCTATGATGATAACACACACACGCACACACACACACACACACACACACACACACACACACACACACACACACACACACACACACACACACACACACACACACCACGTATAACGGAAGTCCCTATAAACTCAATGTTTGCATTAGACTGCTGTTGTGTTGTAAGTAACAGATTTAGAGGTTTACAGATGCAAGTTGTGGACAAAAGATACAGTGGACAACGTACAGTAGGAGCAACAGCAGCTGCCAGGACAAAGCAAATACTGAACAGAAACAGTCCATCTCATGTCTCATTGTCTCACTTAAACTGTTAAAAAAACAGAAGAGAGAAATACAAAAACAGTGTTATGATTAGCATGCAATATCATAGATTGTAGGAAATATAGCTAATTTATGTCTATTTGCTGGAGAGTACTTTTTCAGCTGACAAATATTTTCACGGCTAAATCTGCTTGTGTGGTCTTCTTGCACAGATGGAGACAAGCATGCCTAAACAAGGCCAGCAAACCATATTCTGATGTCAGCTATGACCTGGGTATTATCTATTTTCACTGACAGAAGGTGGTAAGACAGTACAATACCAGTGACCACAGCATATGCTGAAAAAACTAGACTAGGGTCTACAATGGCTGCCCACTCCATTTTTTATTATACAATCTGATCTTACAAGTTCATAAAACTACAACAAACACTTGATGATACAAAAATGACCCCCTGACTGCTCAACATATTTGAGCTTGGAAATTTAACTCCTGCATATGACAACAAGGCTTGTTGTTGAGCGAACGATAAATGAAAAGCATCAGAGACGCAACACATTGTACTTATATATATATATACACTACTCTATAAACTATATTTGTCCTGTCACAGTTTCATGGTGATTTGAAAACATAAAAGATCTCTGACTTGATTTGAGCCTTTGGTTTATTGTAGAGCTGTTCAGCAGGTTTTGCCTCGCTGTAGCCCCCTGTCACAGTCAGACTACCATCAGCAGCTAAGGGAAAATCCTGCCAGTGTCAGGGGCCCTTAAAAACATCCATTAAGTTTTTACCGTCCTTGGCAAGCAGGCATGATTTAGCATAAACTGTAGATAGCAGTTTTACTGTACGCATTCACTTAAAGTATACAGCTCTCAGCAGGAGGTAGAGCACAGCCTAACACTGGCCCTGCAGGGAGCACATTGCCTTACGAGAAAAAGTTATAATGAGCGCGTCCATGCTTGCATGAGGACACACATGCACATTTGCTGTCAACACGAAACAGTTCCTGTCATCAGCATTGCACTATTCCACTGATTAGCAGGTGATGGTGGTAATGTACCAAAAAATGCAGTGTTGCACCAACAGAGGCAGTAAAGAAAAAAACAGCTTGTTAAGAAACAAGATTAAAATAATCCCTTTTTTTTTTTTTTGTAAATGTTTTATGATGGAGAAAAGCATATTATTCATTTGTTAAACCTCAAAGATACACATATATACGCGTTTTGGTTACATTTTGGTTCCATTAGTCTGCACAAGGAATGTGCTTTTATTTTCATCCTTCTATCTTTCACAAATCTACCTCAGCAGAGTAGATACTGGCTCTCCCCACTGCTCTGATTCTAGATGATTCCAACTCACCTCATACCCACAGATATCTTCTCCAACATTTGCCACATTTCCATGCGGCACATCTCTATGCAGCATTGCCAGCAGCCAGAGTCACACCTGACCATAGGACAGCTCCATCTGTGACCGGTTTGTCCCGGTTCTTCCTGGGGATTATCAGCTATCAACTGCTGACTTTTCCGTCGGGGCCAGCTCTCAGCTCATCTGCTCCTAAGCAGCGCTCCACTGCCCGTCATAATTGAGGCCGATACCATTCCCCCATGGCTGCCAACTTACAGTGCCTCTTCCCCACACCCACCTCCCAACCAGCCCCCTCTTTCCCCCCTCCCATCCCTGTGTCCTCCTCTGTGCCTTATCACTTAACGAAAGCCCTCTCTCTGGCTCAGGCTAGGACAAAGCACCAGAGTTGTGTTTAGTAGACTCAGTGTATTTTTGACCTGCAGCCTACTCGTGGCTTTAATGAACAAAAAAGGTTTTGAAGTTCATCACCGCTATTATTATTATTACTGTTTGAATTAAATATCTTAAGATACCAGGTATTAAACCAACTCAACTGAAAAAAATATATACGGATGATGTTACCAGGGATGATCCATAGGTCTAATTTTTTTATATAACCCAATCTTTGTTTGGCAATATTATTTAAGTCCTGAGATTTTTTCTGTTAAGACATTGCAAAAATGCCTTATATTAAAAAATCTAAGTCACCTTCCAAAAGGCTCAGACTGCAGGTTGACAGTGTTTCCCCTACTTTGATCAGCAGCCATGTCAGACAGAAGACTTGATCTTGGAGGTGCCGGTGAAGACTAGAACAGCTGACAAGCTGGAACAACGGCCTTGCTCTTCTATTAGCAAAAAACCTATTGCCTAATAATAAATCCTCCACATTTATGCTCATGGGTGAGATGGAAACTGCTTTGGGCTTTGGCACAGGTGACCTCTGTGGAGTTAATAAACAGAACATGAACTCTCATGTAAAATAGTTTTTCACACAGGACAGATAAGGACAGTAAAAGTGAAATCATTCAATTTTCTTTCATTCAAAGAGGAGCTGATGAAATAAATGAGCCCATGGCCATAGCATTTTACTTCATGCCCTAGCAGCATATTATGACCATGCGTCATCGCGACCTTCAGATTCAAACCTGTGTGCTTTCAGGAGTGAAAAGGTAACTAGGTCACCTGTGCAGAACAGACCCCTATTCATATGTTAAATCACCTTGCAAAAGGAATGAGCCACTTCTGCCTGAATTGCTGAAACAATGGCAGCAGTAATACCCGGCAGTTTAATGAACCATCTGACCCAGAATCTTCAGCCACAAAGAGGCATCGAAAAAGACAGACAAGACCACAACCATCGCCGCATTGCATGACAGCACCAGTGACTTCTTTTATATAACATAGTTGCATGCAAAGACTCACACACTGTCATGTAAATTTAATAATAACCAAAGTACATGCAGACTGACTCACAACACACACACACAGTTGCGGCTGATGCTCATTATTGACCCAATTCCTCAACAAGTAATTCAATGTCATCTTCCTGGCAGGGGAATACAGCTTAGTCTGCTCATAACAATACCCAGACTAAGTAATAATGTTCACCCCGCAAACTAACAAAGCCATTCAGCTCAACAAACTTCTTAGACGAGACAACGCCATTATGTGCAAATCAGCCACGAAATGGGATCTAAGAGCACCTGATACATATACGGCTACACAGCAGAGAAACAAGGGAGTGAGTTCAGGGTCAGTGGTGACGCTCGAAGTGAGAAGAAAGGGGATGGTACTTGAGGGAAGATATTTAGCCTTTTACTACATTTTGAAGAGGTAAGTTAATTAAATGTTTCATGTTCAAGCCATCTTAGGTGCTATCGCTGTGGTTTGTCAAGGTTTGAGATGCAAATCAATGCAGGAAAAAGGCAGTTTTTGTACTTTCTTTGCCTGCTCAGCCATGGTGGCTATATTTGCTGCTTCTATCAATCCACTTCTTCTGATTCACAATCAGGCTGTCGTAAATAGCAAATGGTAAAGTGATGCTTGTCTAGTTCTGACAACCACTTTACACTACTCACAATTACCCATTCACAAGTCTTCTATGTATAGGACTTCTTTATCACACATATATCCCATTCAGAAAAGTAACGGCAGGCAATCAGAGGAAATTTGGGGTTCAGTGTCTGCTCAAGGACACTTTGACAGTATCACTCAATGATCCGCTTAACAACCTGAGCCACAGCCACAAGTAAACCCCATTTAATCATCTTTTAAAATTCTGAAAGTATTTGCAAACCCGCCCCCGGAATGTAATGAAAAACTTTGTGCTCACCCCTTGCAGTGTCCTCTGCAATTTACAGCAATGATCATTGAGGAAAACTGCAACATCTCATTTTAACACAAGGTTTTTTAAACGAATTGAAGAAACAAAATAAAAGATGTGTAACTGAGGTGCTGATGGTCAGAATATTTTACCTTTAGACAGAGCCAGCATAGCAGGATAGAGAATATACATATTGTTCAAAACACCTACTTTATCTAATTAGCTGAGATAAGGTAGGGTTTCGCCTTTTTTTGTCTTTGCTTATATAGCTACTGGCAACCAGGATTTTCCAAGGACAGTCCCAGCATATGTCCCTGTCAGCGAAACTGAAAATGTTTCCCCACTGCAATAGGTTGGAGTGGTGCTGTGGTATGGCTTGCCAAAGAAAGTAGCAAAGAGTTGCTTAATTTTTGTGGAAATGTTCGAGATTAATAGCAATAATCACATATAAGCCTTATCTGGACCATGGCTCAGTCACAGAGGATTTTATCTCCATTCACATTAGAGCTGATCAGAGTGCTAACTTGCTTTTAGGAAATCCAGCTTGGCTTCCATAAGGTCAGGGATCACATAGCAAAACACAGCTTGTGGCTTCTCACTGTGCGCCGCAGAGGAGGCAGAAGTATCAGACATGAGGAGGGATGGCAGTTGGGAGGATGCAGGAGGCTGATCCGCCACCAGAATGCTTCGCCGCTTCTCCGCACCATCAGCACTGCAGTCAGTGGGCGCGGGGGAAGACAAATTACCAGAGGAATGACTGGAGAGTAAGACGAGCTCCCCTTCCCAGCCTCCTCCAGATGGACATAATTAAACCATTAGCTGGTGAAGTGGGGGCTGATGACTCCATCAGGACCCATTTTGGGCTTAAATAAATGGTGGAAAATAAAGCTGCGTTTAAAATTGCAGCCCGCTTGTTCACGCGCTGTTTGGTCACAGTGTGCTCAAAACTAAAGGGAAAAAAAGAAGAGGTTGGCTGTTTTTCCACATTCATCTGTTGTTGTTTTGCTTCTTTTTTGCCTACTTTTCTTTTTCATACTAAGCAGCACTGTTGGCCTCAGCTGTGACAATGCCTTACAGGTGATCCCACTGTAGGGTCCAAAACAAGGGCGATAATTTAAGATGAAATATCCAGGGATGAGATGTGAAGAGGCCCTAACTCTGCCTCTTTGGTCTACTTTATCTGTCCTCTCCTCAGCTGTCCCATATATCTGTGCACAGGGAGGCTGGTGGTGTGAATCAAGCCTGCCATCACTCACTATGTCCAGGAGCCGCTGCGGCTAACGCCACATGTGCTGTGGTAAGCAATCATGGCCACAAAGGCACCGCATTTACTCCCTCAATCTGCGATAAGGCATCAGTTTTCTTTTCAAGTGTTGAGCATGACTCGACAAAGACAGCAGAGGTGACATTTTCTTGCAATGTCTGCAAGGAGAGTCAGTCTAGTGGAGCAGTGACAAGAGTTGTTGCCCTCTCCAGAGCTATCCTTGCTGTCTGACTTCAGGTGCATTACTCAAACCCTTCACCTTGACAGACAACTCTGCGCAGAATAAACATGAAATAGCTTACACGAAAAGAGCCCAGCCCCAGAGTGACTTCAGCCACAGGAATTTATCACCCTACTTATCACACAGTAAGGGTGAAGTAATGGCTGATTGTAAATTCTTACAGATCACAGGTGACTCTTACAAGTGGCAAGCAAAACTGTCAAGCTGATCTTAAAGATGGAAGCACTGCCTTATGCACAGAAGCAGCTGAATTGTGGGGAATGATGTTTTCCTCTCTCCCTGTTTAAATGACAGGGCACACTGGCCAGGTCACCATGCCACTGAACCAGACATCAATGTGAAGAGTGAGGCACCTCTGTTTACCAGCGCTCGATTGCCAACACAAGGTCCTCACTTCATGCTCTCTATTCCACACCAGCAGGTAATATAAGAGCAGCTGCTCCAGGGTTAGGGTCTGTCTTTCCACTTTGATTTTTTTTCTGCCTCACCCGATTCATTTCCTCTTTCTCTATACATCACAATGTCTCTAGCGTTGCTCTCTCTTTCTTCTCCCTGACAATAAAATACAGTGACACCAATCTCGAGGGTCCCTTGACGCTAAAACACAGCTGTGTGGCTGTCCCACTTTCCTTCCATCGAACACCCCGTCTGCCAACACTTCCTCCACTCAGCTCTACCAACAGCGCTGCTATTCCTTCTTCTCCTCGTTGTTTCCTTCCACTCATCTTCTCCTCCACCTCTCTTTATCCTTTCCTGTTCCATCACTCACTTTATTGGAGGATGGCAGCGTCAAAGATGAGGGCCAAACAGAAAGTCAACATTCCTGTGAACATCTGTTCTGTACCGCTGCTCACTCGCTCTGGTGCTCCATTTTACGTTTGATTTCTCTGTCAGCATCAGGGGAACGCCACTGCGAGCTGCTAGCATATGACATGCTACACGACTTCCAAAACACCCTTGTTGAATTAAAAATACAGCATATGCTGCAGACGACACTCTGTGATGTTACAAAGAGCAGACATACCCTCTCTTTAGGAAGTGGAGCACACACCTGGCAGGAACAGCAAGGTGTTTACTGTTATAACAGCTTACTTAGATAGCTGCAGAAGGGCAAGGCAGTGTCAAGCCTGTACATGGGGGTATTTAAATTATAGTAAACATAGTGATTTGTTATTGACGCCTGCTGGGAAATTACACCAGTGAGGTTAGAGGTTGGCATCAAGCACAAGACATTTTTTAACAGATTAAAAGTATTCTACATAATGTACAGATATGACTACACAATATCAGTCTGACAGTTGCCCATGTACCATGTCCAGTTTGAAAATGTGGCCTTTTATCCAGTGCAGTATTTTAAAGTTGTGTCTGGGATGCCACATGATGTCCTGACAGAGACACTACCATGTCTTCTCACTTCACTTATTTGAAAATACAGCATGTTCTGTAAGCCTCCAGACACCATTGGTTATTGCCAATGATTATCGACAGTTGTCTATTGAATGTTTAAACGTTTATTGGTCAGGGATCAACATTGACTGTAAAGGCTCAATTATGCTCAATGTTAGATATGTACATATAGAAACAGATGGAACTTTCTGTCTCCTGAAAGCTTAGGGATAAAGAAAAAACACGACTACACAAACCAAAACCTTAGGAAATTGTGAGGCGACTGTAAGAAGAAGGTCAAAATTTCATCAATGGAACGATCAAGGAAAAGAGACTGTTAAATTTAAGAAAGATATCTATATGATATTACTTTGCTCAGGCAAAAGGACAAACAGTGGACATGTTTGTTTTTCACCCTGAGCTAACCTCTAGTCTATATATTGCCCAACAACCATGCCAATGTAAACACACTGAAGTCTTCAGGCAGTCCCTGATCATGTAAAGAGACAAATCTCTTTTCGTATGTTGACAGCATAAATTAACCTTAACTTAATTAAACAAACCTATTTGGTTAGGTTTGTTTGCGCCTTTGTGATAAGTGTCAATCAAATTAAAATGCAGAAAAACGGATTGATTTCCAATAGTGGATATCTGATTTGTAGAATCAAAAGCAAAGCTACTATTTAATCCATCTGCTGACCATGATCTGTAATGGCCTCTATGAGTAGCATACACCATATTTATACCACTTTGTAAGTATGTCAACATGTATGCATATCAGCATTTTGGGTGAAGGGTTGTCTGTGTTAAGTTTGGTACATTTTTTAGCACAACTTCAAACAAACAATGGTTCAACACTGCAATCTGTGTATTTTCACTAAAGGAATATTCCATTATCTTTGGTGCCGTTGGGCCAGAGTGCCATATTCTGTGTTGGCCTTTTGCTGTTCTCACATCAGTTATGACATATTTGTGAGAACATGTTATGAAGTCAAAGTGTTTAAGACCCATGGTGCTTTGGTCAAGGTTGTGAGCCAGGTCTACAGTGGTAGGTCTGCACGGAACTTTAGGAAGGATACTTGGCAACATGAAAACCACTTAGAAACACCAGCAAATGTCCCAAATCTTGATTTTCCCTATGTGCCTGGATTACATTGTCATACTCTGAACCAAAAGAGACCCACATCACCCACAAATTAAATGAAAAGAAGAGGCAAGACATCAGCAAACGGCACTGAGTTCAGTGTTTTGTATTTCCTACAGGTTCAGCTGTTACAATTGTGGCTGAGTGTTAATTGTGACATGCTGTCACAACAACAGCAGCCGCAACAGACTCTCACAATAGGACCGCAGGCATCATTAAAGACCCAGAACACCCACTCTGAAGCCCAACCACCAGCCAGGCGGAGCGCGTGTCAGGGAGATTGTGTCTGTCATGTTCAAGCTGAGACCCGGCGAGGAGACGCTTCAGACTTCTCCCTCCATCGCCCTCTCAACCCCCTAATAATCACAGACACTCACATCTCCTTGACATTCCCTCCTCCTCTCTCATCTGACGCTCTGGCGCAACCAGCAATTGAACTCAAATCAGCCAAACATAATCCCGCCATCCTCCTTGTTTCCTGGCCACAGCGCCAACTCGAACGAGGGAGGAACAAAAGAGCTGATAGAGTCTTCGTATCTCGATCCGGCTCAGCCACGCTGCCTCCTCTTGTGTCAGAGAGGAGCAGTATTTAGCACAGTCAGCTAGCACCATGCTGTCTCTATTGTTCTGTGTAATTGCACTCAATGGACCTTGAGAAGTACACAGGCTGCAGCCGGTCTTCGTCATTTATGACTGCTGTTTTCTCGGCCACTGTAAAGGTGAGTGACGTGACTAAATAAAAAAAACAAAACACTTCATCGGTCTTCCAGACTCCTGCACACTAGTGCAATGTTGTGCTACTCCTTTTTTTAAGTTCTCTACTACGGCCCTCTTCTCCATCCATCAAACTGTCGTCCTCTCAACACGGAGAGCTTAACCCCTCCTCACTCCCTCAGGCCCTCCCGCCCTCCAACTCTCTTTCACCATCTCCATTTCTCTCCTGCCATGGATCATTTGCATGTATCTACTGCCTTTACCCTCAGGTTGCCCAGGTGTGATACCTGCTGCTAATCTCTGAGCTGGGCTCCCAACTGACAGAAACTCATAAACACACACAAACTGCTTATGTGCTCATTTTATCTACTCTGACTCGCTGTCCTCGACACACGAACACAAACCCACACAGTTCTCTGGGAATCACCCTCATTTTTACATCCATCATCTGGTCCCACTCCCCCACCACGCCATCGATATGTGTGACCCAGCACTGCTCCACTTACCGACTGACTCTCCCTAGACCATCTCTGGACTCTTGTGCTCTTTTTTTAGGAGCCCTCTATACAGAGGCAGCACACCCAGGTACCCAGTGGTGGTGCATGGTACATGCACACAGACATGGATGGCTAACCACTTGAAAGGCAGGTGGGACTCTCAAGACAATGACTTGGTTTTATGGGGCATTTGCGGGCTTTGTGAACACACAGAGATCCAGGCACCAACCTCTGTGTTGGCAAGCGTCCTTGAACAAGACACTGAATCCCTACCATGTCTGGAGCTGAAGTTATGTAGCTGTTGCTGACCTCTGACCTCCCTAAGGTCGAGGGGAATGAGAGCAGTAACCTTGTGGAGTGTTATTAACACTGAAGGCAGGTTGTAGCCTGGTTCTTTAGGTGCAGCTTTGACAAGACCTGAGATTTGCTCTCCATACTAAGGCACAATTTCAAATTCTTTAAATATTCTCCATTTTAAAAGTCAGTGCACCATCAAAAATGAAGCTATTATATTTGGGTAAAATAGTTGCATAGTGTTACTTGAGTAAGGCCACAGGTGGATAAACACTAGATGTGTATTCCTTCCCTCAGTACAGTTAATATAGCTTAACAATGAACAGGGAACATGGATGAGAAAAAATCAGATCATGACTATGAGAAAAACAGACGATTGTTATAACGATGGCATATTAGTGCATAACGCCTTGTGGGGAGAGAAGGGTGGGTGGGTGGGTGGGTATGTGTGTGTGTGTGTGTGTGTGTGTGTGTGTGTGTGTGTGTGTGTGTGTGTGTGTGTGGTGAGGTGGGGGAGGGGGGCTCACAGCAAAACAACACTGGATCCCAGTTTCTTAAGTTCAATTAAATGGCTTGTGACAGCGCGCGTGTGAGGGCATATCTGCCGCGCGCCACTTGACTCCCGTCATTAGGGTGTGATGGCACCAGGCTACACCAGTTTTATGAGCCTATTTTTAGCAATAATAACCAGCTGGTGAAGAGAGATGGCTGTGAAAGCGCTGGGGGGGGGCTGCGATCGTGTCAAGTTGAGTCTGAGACTCCGGGGGATGAGATGTGACAACAAAGTCTTTGCTGTGTGGCTGTTAGTGTGATTAAGGCATACGATGAAAGACAAGAACATGAAGAGTGATGTCATTTAGAAATGAGTGTATTTACGATTTTTGAGCTTTGGCTTTTATCTTGCTGTAACACCTCGTTGTTCACAAAACAGTGAGCTGAACTTATAGGTAAAAAAAAAGTTAAACACGTCAAAGTAACTGCTTACCAAGTCTCCTGCCAATTGTCAGTCTAATTAAAAATACGCTAATTATAATGTGTGTTCGTCTCAAACAGCCACTCAGGTATAACGCCCTGGCTGTCAGGTGTAAACAAGGCTCACAGTTGCACAGGAAGGAAAATCAATCGACATCTGTTAATTTATCTCAGGCAGGAGACCAAATTGAAAAATGGATTGCCTGATGTCCGCTTGACGCAAATCTGCATTGTGGTCAAGGAGCGATACGTCTCAGCACCTGCTTAGTGCACGATAATAGGCATTTGCGGCGGTTTGGGCCAAGTGCGCAGCCAATAAGGATCAGATTACCGTCTTGGCAAGGGAGCGGGTCGATGACGAGCAGGTGTGTGGAGGATTTCAGGCTGGAAGCTGGGGCTGGTTGATGAGGAGCGCAGTGCGAACGTGATGACGGAAAAGTTTGAATATTACAGTTTGTTTCCTGCAACTGTTGTCAGACACACCAGTGATTTCATATTTCTTACAGGTGTCCTGACAAATGCATGACTCCATATGTGCTGCAAAACTTACTAATGATGTTTATCTTATTGTTGCTGCCTTTGTCCAACACAAGTTTACCTTAAACAACCTTTTTGATGAAAAATAAAAACAATATTTATTCATAGGTAGTGTTGTTCTGGACTGCATGAGAAGTGTTTCTCTGAAAAAGAAGTGCTTCATCCTTCCTATTTAAATCCTAGTAACCTTTATGAGGAGGACAAAATATAAGACATTACGCCAACCAGTCAACTTGCACCAAACCTGGTCACAATATCCTGAGTTATGTTGTTCTAAGGATTGATCAGCCCAGATATCTAGATAACTCAGTAAACCTGATCCACACACTAATAAACCTGAGGTTACAGTTACATTATTGTTAAATATTTATTTACATAAAGTAAAATGCACATAAATCACCTCTGTACAGATCACTGTGAAGGAGTGTGATTGCACATTTTAGATTCAACATGAAATGCTCTTTATATTTTCTGATTATAACTGTACATCAAATACGTAAATAACCTATTAGTATAAACAGCAACTCATGTATGATTACATGTGCTTATACTATGTTATATTTATATATCCTATCAATACTTTACGGAAATTAAAGATGTTAATATTGACATAAAGACATACAGTATATCAGTTTTTTTTGCCAAATATCATAGAAGACATACACTGATCTCCAGATAATTTTGCTTCCCGTAGTAATTCATCAATTGGTGTTTTGTAACTTAATTCATCTTTAAGATAGAGATGGTTGGTCTGTATTTTTACTAATTTAATACTCCTCACTCCAAGAGATTTATAATAACCCTATTTTTTATTACGTGTATCCATTATTACTTGCAGCAGCTACAACAAATGTCCCCACAGGGACCATTAAAGTTTCATGTCTTATCTGAGCAGGTGATGTTTGCAGTAAAGTGTTTAAAAAGGTAAATTCTTGCTGGGAGCAGACCAGTCTTCATTATAGGAGCCTAATGAGAGGGAATGAGAGACAGTGCATCTATTCACCATTCAGGGTTGGCTGGCTCTTTACTGTAACCAGACTAATGATAATGTGTTCTCCAGTTTGAACAAAGAGCCGATCCATATGCCCTCTGACTCATTACATAACACTGCGCCCACTAGCAGGAGCAGCAGGTCTGTGGGTGATGGTGAAGGCTAATCTGTTTGTGTGGCCGTGCTTGGCTCATTCATTGTCTTTACTGCATTATTGTAAATCACTGTGACAGTGTTTTAAAAAAAATATCTAAATTTTCACATTAAAACTCTGTGAAAAGTGTTAGTGCAGAAATCACGATTATTATCATGATGCTCTCTGTGAATGAATCTATAAATTAATAAATCTATAAATAAGCCTAACATACTTCACTAAGCTTTTAATTTCAAGGAATATCTGTAATGAAACTGTTGATTGCTGCGAATGCTTACCCTGACCTACTGTCACATCTCTCCTCCTCTTCCCCCTCTCAGTGATGTTAGTGTGCCATCGCCCTGGCAACAATGTACGTGCAGCAGAGCTGTCACAGTGACATATCTTGGTTTGATGAGGTCGTAAAGCAGCGTGGGATCATGGGTTTTGTTGGCTTCACCACTATTGAAGATGAAGTTATTCCCGACACGACTCAGGCTCATATCATGTTCACGGATCACGTAATAGTATAAAGTGTTTTTTATCGTTACGCAAGCAAGCAGCAATGAATAATCACGATCCATGACGAGTGACCAATAATAAAAGTGGAAGAAAAAAAACAGCCAACTGGCTAAATGTATGTTTTCCCTGAAGTTATAGCAGATATGAACAAATTAGTGTGTAATGAGCCAATCATTAAATATTTTCCAGATTGTCTGTACATGCTAAATAGATACTTTGAATACATTGTTATGAACATTCTGAGAAATAGTCTTTACATTTAACAAAATAATAAGATTGATACCATTTTCATTGAAATGTTAAGGATGGCTTCAGGCAGGGCACCTTTAGCTTAGCATAGCATTTAAGTTGGGAAGCAACTTACGAGTACTTATAAACGTCCCTGATTAATTAAAAAATCTAAAGTAGTGTTTAATTGGTACAAAAACTTGTTTCCTCCGGTTTCTTTTCAATATAATAAGCTACGCTAACCACTTGCCGGCTATAGCCAATTTAAATTCAGAGCATGACAGTGGTATGAATCTTGTCTTGTAACTCTCAACAACAAAGACAATACACTTGAAAAATAAACTATTCCTTCTGCGAATCTCTGCATCACAGAGCAACATAAGTTTGAAATGATGATGTTTTGATAAAATGCTTCCAAACATTGAGTTTGTCACAAGTGTAGCACTACTGAGGAATGATCAAACAACCGCAAGGTGTTTAAACTTGGAGAGAGGAAATAAAACATGGCAGAATGAAAAACATAGTAAAGTCATAAATTCAGGGGTCCTCAGGTGTGTGACTGTGGCAATGAGAGGGAGTGTGTGTGTGTGTGTGTGTGTGTGTGTGTGTGTGTGTGCAGGCAGTACAGGGCTCAAACTGAAAGGCATACTTGCCTGAAGACAAATAGTGCTTTGACCTCTGTATGAACCAGCAGCCCCTGGTGGATGATAACTCATGACCTGGTGGACTGGAAGGGCATCCATCTCTCACCCTGCTCAGGATGAATGTGATGATGAACGCGTCCACTTGCTGCTACTTAGATAGCCCTGAAGTCACAGCGATGACAAACTACCCACACAGAGAGCCAGGGCTGAGCCTTGTTTATGCTGTTTGTCCATTCAGCACCACACTAGGACCGCACAAACTCTAACAGTGCCACAGGGAACAAGTGCAACCTCAGGGTCAACTCCGAACAGGAAACTGTCTCGGTGAGGTTGATAACTTAAATCTGAGTTATACTGCATGGACACTATATATCCCACATTCAGTTTTCCTACAGTGGCTGTGAACATGCGCACAGAATGAATCCATCATGATTAAGTCATGTTCAAAACAAAAACTCTGTAAACATTCTTTGTAGCAACACGTCAGGCCAAAACATCATATCACAGGTAGAATCACAATCCACAATCTGAGCCACTCTTCACGCCACACAATCAGTTGGACTCATGATCACTCAGGCCTTACACTTGCAAATCTCTGCATCCTGTTTTCCTTCTCATTTTATCCTGAAAGTCCTGAATGGAAAAACCCACACAGACATGAGGAGAATGCTCCGATTCAAAACCTTCTTGCTGTGAGGCAACAGTGCTGACCGCAGCGCCACTGTGCCGCCTGGTGCTATGTGTACTAACCAGCTAGCCTTGACATTGGTTAATGACCTTAAGTCACTTCTACTATCAACCAGATTACTGTGGCAGATGCAAAAGAGCAGATGAGCACTGTGGAGAAATGGTTGCAGCAAAGTTGAAGATAAACCCATCACACATTTCTTCTGCAACTCCAGCTAACTAATGGAAAAAAATGCCATATGTCAATATATCAATATAAATTAATGTCAATTTTTTTTATAACTCTCTTTGTTCGCGAATGCAAACACTTCTTTTACGCCCGGCTGCTTCAAGCTGTACAAATCAAAATCAGCACGGCAAGGAGGAATTTTCAACTGTAACTGAATTACTCTGAATTACACATTTATTAATTTATTTTGTATAATCTGACTGTAATCATATTGCATGTAATACATTACTACCCAACGCAGCTGATTTCTGATGAAACTATCAACATGCAAAGATGAGGAAACACAAGGTTATAAAAAAAGGCCAAACCCTCACAAACTGAGTACCAAGTGGCAGAACCCTGTAGGAATCATGAACGTAATCCTCATCATACTCCCTATTTAATAGAAACACTTACTCTGGGGAGATTACGGCTTTTACATACATGTGCTGCAATCAACACCTCATTGTTCTTCCTGAGAAAAACAGCACCTAAAGAGCAACACGGCTCCCTGACCTCACGTCGCTGTGTTATTTGAAGTTCCATGGCTGCCATCTTTGTGTTTGAAGCCTCATGTGCAGGTGACAGTTTGAAGAAACTCTCCTGGAACCGGTGCCACAGAGATAATAGCACCTGCAGCACAAAGAGGTCAACACACTGACCTGCGGTGACCTCTCTACCGTTGTGTCTTTTTCTGAGAGCACAGACTGTGTGTGTGTGTGTGTGTCTCGCCACGTGTCTGCATCCTTTCATGTGCACATATTCCTCTCCATGCTCGATATCTCTTCGCCACAAGTCTGCACACGTACGCGAGCGAGAATTTCTCTCCTTATCCAACTGATGGTCCATTCAAATGAAAATGAACCTCCATCACACTAATAGGGGGAGCGGAGAACAAAGCGCGGCCTCTCTGCAGTCAGCAGGAATAGCAGGAGGATTATCACTGCTATCGTCAGGGCTATTATCATTAAACCCACTTGCCACTCTCCCCCTCCACACTGAGTTTATACTGCAGCACAAGTCTGACTGTTGCTTTAGTGGCAGAGCCCTGGTGTTCTACGAGATGGCACAACAGAAGATTACATTGATTTCAGTTATTGTTGCTGAACATTCAGGAAACAATTTGTATTTTAATTGAATTTGAACTGAATGATACTGTAACTCACAGAGAGGCATACTGTACTGTATATGCTATGCAGCTGTTTAAATGAGATCCGGTTAGTTTTGGTTTCAAATTGCTGATAAAGGAGCAGTACAAAGACTCTTGTATGACATATGTCCTGTCGCAATCACTGACATGGAATGCATCTACCTATACATGTCATTCATTGGTTTGTAGATAGGTGTGTGGCATGTTGTCAGTTTGGATATTGTATTCACCAATTTATTAAATTATATACATAAAAGAGTAGTTATTCCGTTTGAATGGATTAAATGAAAGAACTGGTTCACTTTGTGAATTTTGTGGCCACTGTAATGTTATTTCTGTATTACTACCAGCAGAATGAACGTCCTCTTCATTCAAACTTTATATCGTCAAGACTCCTGTCAGCTGCTTCTGCTCCTTTTTCTTCTTCTATTGTTTTATCCTGTCTAAACTTTCGGCAATTTGTTCAAACTATCCAATAACTGCACACTGCAATAAAATAAAAAGTATGGATGAAATCATTCAGTTACATGAATTGCATAGTCTTCACATGAATCTTTAGCTGCCAACAAAAATACAAAATGATAAAAATCATTTTTACCTTGTAACTATCAAATAAAAAAACATACTGTTCCTTATTTTTTTTCTCTTTTCCTGCTGATATTTTACCACATGACACATGAGCAGCCCAAGCATCGTCCAGAGCTAAATATAAAAGAATGTTTACTTTTAGGTTTTAATGATGTAAAGAGTGTTGATTGAAAAGAATAATCTGTTATATAATGGCTTAAAGCCTCCATGCTCAAACTGCGAAACAACAGTCACACCTATACTACGTTACATGAATATAAATGACAAAATAAAACCTCATAAATGGACAAGAGAAGGAGACGTGTCTGCAACAAAAACATTAAAACGATTGAGGAAAATCTGAAAAGCCCTCTTGTTCATTTGGCACTTTTGCAATTGGTCCAACGTCCAATGGAAGAAGCTGCAGAAGAGTCACTTGTTGACCGTCACAGAGTCTCATGCATGATCAGTGGCGGTGCAAAGAGGGGGCCAGTGGGGCCACAAGACACAGTAAAAGCTTTATGTCAGACTTTTTCAACATACGAGCCTTAGTGCATTGATGTGGAGAGCATCAAAATTATAAGAATAATTACATCACTGATTATTTATTTTTTACAACACATACTAAAACAGGGCCAGCAGCACGAGCTGAGGATACAAGGCGTATGTAAATCACAAACATCTATTTCACAAAAAAACATGCATTTACTGCATATGTGACATACGAAGTTGTGTTTGTATATCTTGTTATGATTTTGAGAAATTGAAGGAAGATAAAAGCTGAAGTGAAGCAGACATTTAGACAGCTGGATCTTTCCACACAGTGAGCTGAATTTAGGATGTTTTTACTGGAGGCGTGCCTCTCACAGGGATACACATACGTTGTGTCTAAATGTGGAAGGGCGGGTTTGCAGGATCATCTGTGCAAGCATTTCAGGGGCTCTTTACGCCCAGAGACGTCCTCTCTCTCTTTGTCCTTTACGCTAAGCAACATTCATAGCCCCGGGTCCCACACACCCTTCACCCTTCACCGACAGCTCCGGCCCCAGAGCTCCACTGTGGGATCGTCAGGGAGGTGGAGGTGGGGGAGGAGGGGATGAAATCCGCCATCGTGCCAAAGCCCATCCGAGCAGACCAATGCCAAAGCACCATGTGTGTACAAACAACTCGACTGAATCCGACTCAATGTATGCTCAGGCCTTATCTGGGTGAGGCCAAATACACTCTGAGCTATCAGAGGCAATGGATGAGTGATTGGAACTCTCAGTTTTTCGGCAAATGCAAACACATCTATTACGCTCGGCCGCTTCAAGCTGTACAAATCAAAATCAGTGCGGCAAGGTGGAAAAATAAACACCACGCCGTGTGACTGTTAAGAAACTCGGAAAAGCAGGACTTCGCATATCGCATTGAATCGGCCCAGAGGTATATAAAATTTCCAGCGCGGCCGTTGCTGGCCGACTCTGCGGTGATACGTAGGACATCAGGCAGAGTTAATGCAGGCGAAGAGTTTTTCTAAATACCTTTTAAAGGATTTGCAAGATAAGCCTGTCGGTCTCTCCTAGGAGGAGCCCCTAAAGGACGGTGGAATCGATGGATGAGAGAGGATTTACTGTAGGGCGAAGAGCAGGAAAAACTGTTATTTAATGCTTGCATGTGAACAGAATAATGAAGCAGGCAGGAAGCTCACAAGTGTGTGCGCTTGTCATTATCAATGGACTAATCTGCCATTAAACCATTCCATCAGCCACATGGATCTAATGGGCACTGGATGAAATGAGCTTTTATTCCTGCAAATCAACCGCCTTCATATATACACTGAGAAAGAAGGAGATCACGCTTCTCATGCAGAGTGAGGTGAAAATATCTCTGTATACAATAACAGCAACAACACCAATAAAGCTTTGCTCCTTCAAGTTTAACACTCGTTATTTAATGTCTTAATCCTTCCTTGGGTTACCAAGTAGAGAAAGGAACAGCATAAACAAAAGACAGTTGACCAAAGTGCTACACAATAAAAAAAGACACAATGCAAAATATAAGAAAATAAAATAAGATAAACGGAGAATCGAGGGCTTGGGGAAAAATGAAAGTCTTCACTCTTCACTCTTGTCTTAAATATGTAGATGGGAGCAGAATACTTAATTGTGAATTGTAGACTGTTCTGAAGGTTAAGGAGCAGCTATAGCAAATGTACGACCGTTGCCAATGTCCTATCTTGCCATGTTAGAAAATAGAAAAAAAATCCTGGACTGCCCCTTTATTTCGGATTTGTGCCAAAACTCCAGCTTCTTTCTTTCCCAAGTTTCAGAGAAATTGGTTCAGTAGTTTTTGACTGATCCTGCAGACAAAACGAACCAATAAACAAAGTTATAAATCTGCTATTGTTATAACTATAACCGGCATTCTGACTGTACAAAAGCAGCAACCTGCACATATGGAGCAGCCGTAACTCGAGAGGATTTAGTGAAGAAGTACTCACACAAACTCCATGCTATCTATCTTGCAAGAAAAAACATGCTGACAGTAGAATGTACGGTCTTCACAAGCTGCTGAGATTCATATTAATGACCTCAAACTGATCTATCATGGATGGACAGCAGTGATTATGGTGATTGAGTGTCCACCTCATCCCCGAGTTGTGTGGAGTCACGTCAAGGTTAAGACCATTTTGGAGAAGAGGCGTCTCCACGTGCAGAAATGAACTCCTGAGGAGCGTTGTTAAGGTGAGAGCCCCCCCCCCCCCAGGATGGACCTTCTTGTAAAAACGCTCCATCTTATTAATGGTAATAAATGCTGTTAGCCACCACCATCCCCACACACCCCCCCAGCAATAAGACACATCTATTCTTGACTAAAGTCCCCTTCATTAACGTTATCTCAAATAGGCACCCACTCTGATGGCGGGAGAAGGGATGGGTTAAGCTGCTTCATCCAATTTCATTTATTCCATATGAGGCAGGGTATCAGTGGTGACTGCTGTGTCAGCGCAGCACACAGGGTAGTTGTGCTGTTATGTGGCCGAAGCACGACATCAGTGCAGGAGTTTAAGTCACAGAGAGCCGAGCGGCCTGCCGGCGGATCAGATACTGTCGGAGCGCTCCTGCGTTGGTGATTTTTAATTTTCAAATGCACTCAAATGGCAGCTGAGCACATTTCATGGTTGACTTGCAGAAGGCTTTTTTTTTTTTTTTTTTTTTTTATTGGTGCACAACGTCTAGCACCTTCTTTAGCTATTTCCTGCTTTGGAAATATGTCCGTGCCCGCAGTAGCAGCCACCACGCTGTGAATATGCAGGAGCAAAGCGGAGGACAACGATAACTCTGTGTGCGCTGCTGAGGAGAGAGAGAGATGGGGGAATAAAAGGGAGAGAGAGACAGAAAATGTAACAAAAGACGTGACGGAGAAGAGGAGAGAGGGGAGAGCGATGGAGAACGTGTGAAACCGCAGACCGTCAAATGATCTGGCCTCTCTCCAGGCATGATGACTCAGGGATGATGGCACAGTTAGAGCTAATTAGGATCATAAAGCGGAGAAATGTTTTGCCACCATGATGTGTCGGGCACTTCCACCCTATTGGCAGGACTTCACATTAGATGTGAGAGAATGTGTGGACAGCATGTGAAACAGAACAAAGTAATAATATTAATAAGAAGAATTGGCTTAATTTAAAACAACAGCTACACTGGAAACTATTAAAATGTTTAATTGGACTGCATCTCATGTATCGTGCTTTTAGTCAAATGTGCAGATAAAGTCTCCACTGAATGATGATTTGAGGCTGGCACTCCTCCAGCAAGAGCAGGAAGAGATCTACTGATTATGTTTTTGATTGAATCATTAGTTTGATTAATAAAATGTCAGACAATATAATGTCCAAAGTGATGCCTATAAAGTGTATGTTGAGTCACACTAACAGTGGTATCATAACTATCTATCTTACCACTTAAATACTCTATATATATATATATATATTATTTATATCATTTATCATGCTTATATCAGTCGCTTATCTGCTCTTTGTACCCTCCTTGCCTCAACTTATATTCTAAGAACATGACTTTATACTAATTTTACTCATAATTCCGTTATACTTGCACAATGACAATAAAGTTCTTTGAATCTAACCAACAGTCCAAGATTCAAAGTTGTTCAGTTTACAAAACAAAGAAAAGCAGCGATGTCACAATCCAATTTCTCCAGAAACATCCGACGTGCTGCCAGAAAAGACAAAAAGTGCAGATTTTTCCAATCAAGAACTACTGAGTGCATCATATCAGACTTTCTGTTTTCATGCAGGAGGGTGCTGGGTTAGGATTAGGGTTAGGTGACGACAGCCAACCCTAGAAACCTGTGACATGCCAACTATTCCCCGACCACAACACCAAAAAAGTTTTAGTTGTGCACACGGTGCGTTGAATGAGCATCGCTGTGGAAGCACAGTACGACTGTTCGATGCTGTTGTGATGTTTTGACCTGCACAGTGGGGTATCAGGTTGTGCCATCATTAATTTACGGAGCATAATTCTGCTTCTCTTTGATTCTGGTGTTGTGATGAAAGAAAGAACCTTTTATCTGAATTGAAGACCAAACTGCATCATGCATGATTCAAAGACGAATATAAGGGGTTGCTTGATGATTTCAAACATATGAAATGACCTTAAACACATCAGTTGTTGTTCATTCAGATGTCTGTTTGAGTCAATCGCTCACAAGAGGCACACCATGAAGGGGTCATAAGCAAAAAAGGCAAAATAAATTTAAAAACAAGGTGAAGGTGTTGTGATGCGTTCATGAACGCCTGACTCATGTAATACACAGAGTCACATATTGTGACTCCGAGAGCCCTGAGAGGGCACCGCTTTGACTCGGCTTTGTTCCCCAAGTCCGACGGCAGCTCACAAATTTCCTGACAGTCACTACGAGGCAGCTTCCTTGTCTTCTTTGAACTCTCTTCATGTTGCGTAGCCTGGTGGACTGCAGACGCACAAACACTGACAGGAGGCAATAATGCTGCTGACTTGCTGCGCTACATCTCTGTTTATGAGGACTGACAGCTCGCCAGCTCACCAGCATGCACTGCACACACATGCAGGGAGGCAAATCCATGCTAATACACACGCACACATGCGTGCAGACAAATGAACACACAGAGGCTCATCAGATGCACTCTGGAATATAATTCCCATCGCAGCAACACATGCATTAGCGCTGATAAACTATACTGTGGTGTAACCATTCTCAAATGTCTCCCCCGAAAGTAGTTATTGCCTGAAAAGCTGTTGTGGACAGATTGATGGAGCGTAACACAAGACTAACTCAATTAAACTTCTGTTTTTGTCGTCATGGCAACAAGCGCAACAAGTTATTCGTGCTGTGAGTAATACCCTTATCTGTCCAACTTTGGGAGTCATCAAACAACAGACTAATTAACTAAAAGTGTCACCTATGAATTTTCAAATCTGTATCTGTGCTTTTCATACTTGTGCTGCAGTTTATCTACAACCTCTGTGTGTGTGTGTGTGTGTGTGTGTGTGTGTGTGTGTGTGTGTGTGTGTGTGTGTGTGTGTGTGTGTGTCTGTCATTGAGACATTTTGGTGTGAATTTTGTTTTTGGCGCCTGAACTTTAAATACAATTTCTCAATGCCGAGCTCCAAAAAGCCAAGAGGGACTATTACGAGATAATTTCTAATTATGCTAATTTGCTAAAGTTGTGCTTTTCCTTTTCCTTGGTCATTTTATCAGCCGTCCTCAAGAGACCACAGTCAGTCGTAATAACCCTTTTTCCCTCAGCGAAACGCGCAGTCAGTTAGAGGACGCCGTGTCCTAAGACCGCAGACTCCTCCGCCGCTGTACCCTTAATCAGGAAGCGCCTGTAAAATTCTCAGAGCCATGCGTGTGCACAGAGCGGGAGCGCCGTGCCGCCTCCATCGGCGCTGACCTTCATTAACCTCATAAATGCCAGCGGTGTTTCTGTCGCAGCTCTTAATGTGGTTATCAGCACAAACACAAACAAATGTGACAGAAGTGTTTCGGGGCTGAAACTGCAGCTCTACATCTGTGAAATAACAACGCGGATCCTCTCCCACACCACACGGGCGCTGTGGCATTGAGGCGTCCTGACACGGAAACCAGTAACCACTGTGTCCCAGTAACCAGATCAACCAGTAAACAAACCAGCATGAGGAAACTGGTGGCGTGGATCATTTGCAGCAATCAGCAAGATGTGTGTTCATTTAAGTCCTCTGCCTGTCTCTCTGTGTGTGTGTGTCTGTGCATACTCCAGTGACTTTGTGTGTCAGTGTGTGTCTCTCTATGTCTTGCTGCACTAGGATTTCATTTATGAATGTTTCTGAATGTGAATGCAGGCCACTGCAGGAAACATACTGTACCATTGCTCTGCATACGGACTGATAGACAGGTTCTGCACCAGGCAGAACAAAACTGACACAGTGATAATACGATACTGAACAACGTCCTCTTCATCACGGCTGTCTTTATATCTGAACTGCACCCGATATCTGGACTGTTGATGTCACTGTTACTGAGCAGGAAGCATTTTTCATTAAGATCTCGCTGCAGTAATATCTGGCACTGAGCCGCTTCATGACAGAGCTGCTGCGATAACCGGATACTGATGACAATCATTATATTGAAAAAATCAATTACTGATATTATGTTATAATATTGAATTATACAGCGCCACTTAAATCATCTCTGTGTCTTTCCATCGTGATGCTGTGACTATTTGGTTCACACTCCACATTGTTAGCTACTCTCTACTAGTTCTACCATATGAGCTGGGCTCTCTCTCTCTCTCACAGGGACTTTTTATTATCTGTCTGTCCATCATCTCCCCCACTGTTTCTGTATCAGCGAGGCACCCACACACAAACAGTAGTGTGAGTTGTGTGTGTGTGTGTGTGTGTGTGTGTGTGTGTGTGTGTGTGTGTGTGTGTGTGTGTGTGTGTGTGATTGTCACAAGTGTAAGTTATATGCTGGCGATGCAGACATGCAGACAATAACCACTCAAATGAAAAGCAATACTACTACTACAAATAATAATAATACAATGTAATATATCAATGGGAAAATGCATCAATATACAATTACCCAGTCGTCAATCACAGGGATCATGGTCCCTAAACCCTAAAAGGTATAAATACATTGTAGTTTTTTTAGAGTAATTCATTTGTTAAAAACAGGATGAAAAATGCAATAAACCATGTTAAAGATGAAGTTGACTGATTTATTATTTAGTGAAAATCTCATATCGTCAAAGCCCTGCTCTCTGGTTTTATCTGTTATATTATATTGCAGCTTTTTACTGATGCAGTCTAACATGTGGAAAACAAACTGAGAAAAAAATATATATATAATATAAATATATATTTTTTTAAATTTAAATCTGTCTCTTTTTGGCAATTTGGAGTTACTTAAAAAACGTTAAGCTACAGAGCTACAAAAAAAATAAAATATAAATATTTTTCATTTTTTAGCCTTGACTGGACAGATGATATCCCTGTTCAGAGTCAAACTGGAGATACTTGACAGTACAAACTATTAAAAAAAAAAAAAAACCCAGCAACAGAAACAAATCTCATAAGTTTGAACGCTAATCAACTGTATCTGTAAAATATAATGCCCAAGTCAACAAAGGACGACAAGACACCGTGTACCACGTTCTATTGCTACGTGAACCTTTGTCACATCATTAACCTCCCTCACTTTTCCCACTGTACAATAAATGCTGCTCATAAAGCATTTATTGATTTTTTTTTTTTTTACTTTGAATAATGTTCAATGTCATAGAACATTTGAAAAGCAACAAACTAACCACCAACCAGTGACACGATGAAACTAACTTAACAGATATGATGGAATTTTCTGGAAATATGTAAGTTTTCCAATAAGGCTGCTGTCACCTCACAACTTTTAATTTCATGCTTCATTACAGGCTGAAGACAATCTCTCACATCTGACACTGTACGATCAAAAAAATGCATCACCCTCCGTGTAAAACAAAGCTATTCGAAGTTGTTTTAAACATGCTGCAGTTCAGAGACAAAAGCTTTCCATCTATCAGAGACCATTACTGAGAGATTTGTGGAAATCCACTAATATAAAAAATCCAGCGTGTGCAAACCAATGCAGGATAAGGATTCTTAAAACGGCTGAAATCCTAATGGAGGTTCTGTGCTCCTCAGCTTCTTCTCTCCATCCTGACCTCTGCCCTCACCCCGATGCTTCCTTCATCACTGTCATCATCACTGCTGAGAGAAACGGATGCTTCCGCAGAGCCCGAGTTTCCTCTCACTCCTCCCTCCGACACTCAAAGAATCCCCCGGAGAGCATCCGTGGGCCTGACGCCGATTGTCGCGTCCACCTAGTTAACATCTCCCCTGGTGGCTTCTCTTTAAAAAAAAGGAGCCTGGAATGTGAGAAGGGTGACGACCCTCACCCACTCTGCCGCCACCTCGCCCAGAAAGACAGCGCAAACAGTAATTGCCACATAAATTACGTTACACTGCGTTTTTCACATTTGCCCCTCGGCGCTCTCGATGATTCGCTGATATACTGTACGGTACGCTGAGAGAACAGGGTGATAAGCACGGCTGTAAAAAGAAATAATGTTGGTCTATAAATCTCTGCAGTGCTTATTTTTACGTTAAAAACCTCGATGGATAAAAGACCAGGAATATGTTGCACATATGTCCCAGTTAAAGGCAGATGAGAGGGGGAAAGGCCACACTGCTGACTGACAGGTCTGATTTTGCCAAAAACACACACACACACACTCACATCTTCCTGCACACCACCGGGTTGTCACACACCTCAACAAGGATTTTCTCTGTGGCACCGACATCCCTTTACAGACATAAGCGACATAATAAATCACAAAAGGTTGTGATTAATAAAGAGGCAGACACACAGGATGTCCATGAATCCTTCTCGGGGGCAACGACAGTGGTCAAACGCTGCGCTTGAGGGAGAGCAAACAAATACAGAGCGAGGTGTGTACACGAGCAGAGCGCCGGGCTGACGGGAGCATTGTAACCTGAACAATACGATGAGGCAGCGGGCAGCGGTTGGCAAACTGCAGCACAGAGAGCAAAAACACAGATGGTGGATTTAGTAAAGTGTGGGATTTCTAGGAAGACTGTGCAGAGAACCGGCCCGGGTGCCAAAAAGATGAGAACAAATAAATCTCCGGCCTGTAATCTGCATTCTGCAATTATTTTGTCTCGTCCATCCAAAACTGAACAACTGCAAAGAAGAGTTTAGCCGTGGGAAGAAAAAAAAAGGAAATTAATAGAAGTTGTGAAGAGGAATCTGCTTACAACCTTCTGAATACTCACACACAGGTTTTAGCGAGTCCATCTACAAATAATCTGCAGTCTTCTCCAGGGATTAAGCCCCAAATACCAAGCAGTAATCCCTCAGTGACTTTTTGCCTTGAGGTCTGTAAAAAAATGATTGTGTGAAACTTTAAGATGATCACATTTGGGATGAAGGAATAAATTTCAGCTCTGGATCAGTTCAGCTTTGTGTAATTTGAAAAAAGATCCTTCAATCCCAAAGTGCTTTTATTTTCTATTTATATTTGGACGGTTTAAGAAACGTGAATAATCCCGGGACAAACAATGGGACAGGAAGGGCCGATCTGACTGAGCACAATCCGTCCACCTCCTGCAGCTCTGGAGGAGTCAGCGGCCATCAGCACTTCCTAAAGACACACTTCATTTACAAGCGGTCCCCTGAACTGGCCCCTAATGTCCCGTGTTATCAGAATGAATCAGCAGTGCTGATAAATTAGCCGTACGGAAACACAAGCGAAGGCCTGTCAGCTAATGTGCGCGCGTTTGTGTGATACTCATATGCAATGCTTAATGTTGTGGAACCAATTCTGTCGTTTCCATTATGTAAATACATTTGCCTCAGCACTATATTTTATGTATTGTCTGCCTTGTCTCAATTACTTGGGCTATTAAAAATCAAGAGGTTATGGAAATGAGGTGCAGTTGTCTGTTTGTAGTTTGATGACAAGTGCAAAGTGTTTATGAAAGCTCGTTATGCATTCAATTGCAGTCGGATACGTCAACACGCTCCGAGCTTTCATCCATATTCCACAATGCAATGGGGTGGCACGTCAGTATCTCCAAGCATAAACAACACAAACACTAGTGCTCTCATCTGTTACACATATAAATAAATAAAAATAAACGTGTCATCGCTATTTTATTTAGTCCTACCCTGCGTTTCTCAGGGAGGTGCCAGGAAATGTAAGCAAAAAAGGATCATGCAATATTTCTTGGAGTGTCTGTGGCTTCTCCACAGCAAATAAATGTTTGATGCTTCAGTTTGAGGGGGAAAGTTGCTGTTAATTAGAAGAAAACACCTCAGGAAATAATCAAGAAAACTGAAATCAGGAGAGTTTCCCCACATGCAGTTTAAAAAATCAAAAGGTTTCACTGACATATCCGAAAGAACTTTTTTCTCAATCTTTTCAAAATGTCATTTCCCCATTTTTCCCACTGAGGAGCGCACAACGGAACAACAAATTACACTGCGGATACATTTTCACGACGAACAAAACTCAGTGGTGAATTGTGAGCATTTTTACCACACAACTCAAAAAAGTGAGAGGTGTTGAGATGGAAATGTGTGATTTAAGTCCAGTGTTCTTTTGTTTTCCTCCAATGAATTTGTGGAATAAATGACATAAGTCAATGGCAGAGATGCTGTCATTTACTGGGTTATCTAGACCATACTGGGGATTTGTTTACTTCGAACACTGGTCAGCATCTATCACGGTACGGCTACAGACAAACACTCAATAGGAAAAAATGTCACCGTTATCATGTTTCAGTGGAAATCAGCAGCATTTCCATTTTAATTACACATATAATTGAGCGTTTTCCAGTGTGTCTCACTGTGTTAACACAGACTCCATCCTCTCTTCTTCATGAGGAACACTTCTCCTCTTTACACCTCTGATTCGAAATAAAAAACAAATACACACAAATAAAAATCATGGCTCTAAATCAAATGTTTTTTCCTGAATTGTCGAGCAGCTATTGCCTTATTTTCAGCTTCAATCTTTTCTGTCTCAGGCCCAGAACAGTTTGTCAAACTTTACAGTGTTGAGTGTAGGTGAATGAGGAGCAGCACAGCACTAAGATCCAAAGCTTGTATTGAAGGGAAATTATTTTAAATTAGACAATAAGAGAAAAAAGAAACTGAGAAATTATGAGGAAAATAAAGACTGCGTGTCAAGCCCTTGTTAAAGTAACAATTAAATGTGTGAGTGATTTACTTGGAAATATGTGTAGCTTCTTTCAACTGAGCATTGGGGTTGTCTAACAGCAGAACACACTAGTTTAATTATTTGAAGGAAATAATAGATATGAGGGAAGAAACCTGTGTCTTTTTTAATAAGAAAGTTATTTTACTTTGAATCAAAGCTCATGTGTTAAATTGTAAAAAAAAAAAAAAAGGCACTTTTCTCACAAGACTGCGTTTCTTATTTAAACGATTAAAGCTAATTCAGAGTTTAATTCCCTTCCTCTTGTCCTGGATGTAAAAGACAATGAAGCATTTTCAGGACAGGAGCGCAGCGGCAACTTCGGCTTCACCGGCGGAGAGACAATGCGTCATTTAAAGGCTCTGGAGCGGGTTATATTACGCTTCATTCACAGAGAAGCTGACATTTCTTCATGTTCCTACACTTTCCAATATATTTCGATATGTGCACCAGCTAAACCCGGCGCGGAGCTGGCTGAGGCGGCAGCGCGTGCAGGCTGTGGCCGGCGGTGCGCTCCGGTGCCCTCGCCAAGGTTGCGCACGACCTCTGTTCGCACAAGAAGGAGAAAGAGGGGCACTAAAAAAAAACAAAACAAGTGTGTTAAAGTTGTTACCTTTTCTCTTCGATCGCCTCCTCCTCCTCCTCTTCAGCTTGCATTTCACCTGGCCGCCCTGAGCCCCGGACGCGCGGCTGCTGTTTCCAAGTACGGATGCCATCGGCGCATGCAGCCCCTCGCCTGCTTTGGAGCGAAGCGCAGGGACAACTTGGGAGGACTCGGGCGGCTCGACTCTTGCTTTGTACTTTGTGTCGCTTCCAGCCTCCGTTGCTGTGCGATAACGCAGAAGGTTTGACGTAGACTCGGGACTATTTCGGCTCTCCCTGCGAACCAGCGTGGAGAGGGAGGGAGGAGTGTGTGCGTCTTGCTGTTCGTGTATCACCTCTGTAACTCCAGCTCACACACACACAGACTGTTCTCAGCGCAGCGGCTCCGGTCCTCCCGCTCCTCTCCCGACTAGAAATGTTTGGCATCAGCCACTTTGGATTCAACCATGCATGGCTCCTATCTATTTGCTGCCGAGCTTTCTAATTAGGGTCCAATCGTGGCTGTCTGGGAGGTGTGACATCACCAGCGACACCCTCCAGCCCACACCCCTTCTTCACCCATCCCCACTTACTCCACACACTTAGTTTCCTCCTCTTCTCCCACATGCACTGCAGGGGAAGCTTGTTCCCTTCAGAGGTCAGAGGTCAGCCTGGTGTAGGGACGCTTGCTCAAGGGCACTTGCAGCAGGTCGGATGTTTGGCAGCATGAGGGGCTTGAACGTGGGTTTCTCCTGCTTCTCCATCCTTCAGTAAACTCAACTTCAGGCTAGAGGAAGAGAAAGATGTGATATTTTAGACACTGAGGAGGAAATACAAACTAGAAAATACTTAAAGCGTCTTCTTCTTCTCCTTGTAAACTACTTTTGTCAGCTAAGATTTGGGTTTTTCATTTTCCTGCAGGATTATGGATCTAAAGTGAACCCCCCCCCTCATCCCTGCTCTCTGTTCTAAAGTCACTCAAAGGAAGATTACTGCGCTAAGACGCTATAATGTTCAATTAACTGGCTTTTTCACACATGCAGCAACAACTCTGTTACATCAAATGCATCTTTGATATGCGCTCTGTCAGTTTAATTATTATGCTTTTCCTTTTGACTCGTTTTTTCTACAATTTCCATGACAAAATGTGGCTCCATTTATTTTGAAAGGGCCGGGTGACCTTCAGCACAGGAGGTAGAAACTCCACTGACAATGCGCCACCGCCGCCGCTGAGTTCCAACATTGTGACACTTTGGCATTTTTGTGTGAAAGCGCAGCGTCCAAGCTTTCAGAAAGAATTTGTGGCTTTTCTATAGCTGCGGGTTGTTGTTTTATTCCCCCGGCCTCTGCAGCGGAAGTTCAGGTGTGCGTTGGGAGGAGGCGCTATGGGACTGCCGGACATAGTCACAGCCAGTTCAGGAGAAAAAAGTGCATGCAGATTTATTTACTTTCTCACGCTTCCCCTGGCTGGTTTTACTGTGTTAGTTTGCGTTTCTATATGTGCAGTTACGCAATAAAAGGAAAGAAAATGATGATTAAAAACGACATGAATCAGCTTTCACTGCCTGTAAAAGCTTTTACTTCCCTAAAAACACCTCCTGTACCCTCAGCAGCTCCCTCCCATTAAACTTTTTTTTAAAAACAGCCTATTTGTTGGAAAAGCACCACGACATGTTTGCTGATGTCAGATTGAAAAGTCACTTTGAGGCTCTGTTGTTGGGCGGAAACATTTCCTACCGGCCTGAGGGGCAGAGAGAGAGCAAGGGGAGAGCGAGGTGAGAGCGAGGAGGCCGGGGCCGTGCGCCAGGCTGCAGCCATGCCCTCAGGACGCCCACAAATATCCATGTAAATTGCAGTTTAAGAGAAATCAATACAAGTGACAAGTTGCCAATGCCACTATCTGGGGCAGTAATGAAGGTGTGCTGGTCGTTTGGGGGGGGGGGGTGCAGCACACATAGATTACAGCAAACAGGCTGGGTGGGCCCGAGGTTCAGGTTAGAGGCACATGGACATGCACACACTGACACAGCAAGGTCAGTAGTTGTCGGATGGATGCAAAGTGCCACTAAAGGTTCAAACTAACCTTGATTATCTCCACTGTCGCCCCTAATGTACTGAATCCCTGTAACATATATATATTTAGAGCTGACGTCACCACAACCAAGGACATAGATGCTGAAAATGTGTCAAAATGAAAATTCGAACGAGAGAAAAACATATCACATTTCTACTGTTTCATTGTTGTTTGATAACTTTTCTTCACAAGCTGCTAAATACTCAAAAAGCCATAACGTTGTCTTCCAGTTGCCTTAGAATTCACACTGAAGAAGTGTTTGAGGTAATTTAAAGTTTGAATCAATCAAATATTGGTGAAAAAGTGAATTAATTTATAGAGGAATATTGATTGCAGCTATTTATATGGAGTTGTTCTTTTACATACAGGTCACTTGTTCACACCTCGGACTAATGTATCTATACACTGCACCATTACCTTTGTTATTATAAGTTTATATAAAATAAAACCAACACATTTGTGGGGAATAACTGTACATTTTATAATAATATATAACAGAGGTTAATATCAGTCATGGATTTCTACAGTTTAAGGTTATAACTATGGTATGATTGTGATAATCAGGCCTGCTGCTAAGGACTACTTAAATATGATTATTCATATTGATAAAGTTTCTTTTAAATTAATATTTTTATGTTTTAAACTATAAAAACATGCATTTGCCTGAAAATTGTATGTTTCCCAGAGTTGGGCGGGTTGATGAAGCTTCTAATGTCTAATAGATGCAAAAATTAAAAAAGAAAAAAAACAAACAAATATCTCTCAGTGAAAAAAGAGGTGTCATAGACGTCAAGAGAGTCTTTGGTGATAAGAGCGGACACTGGTGTCTGTGTGTTCTCAAGAAAATCTCTGCAGCAGAGTTAAAACGTCACTTCCTGCCTCTTTCTGCTTCCCCCTCTCGCCTGAATAATGCGGAGGATGTGATGTTGTGAACGTGTCTGTGCAGAAAACCTGTGTGAAAGGAGAACTCTGGGTAAACTCCGTAGCCAATTTACCCACAGGTCATGTCCTAAAACAGCTTCAGTGGAAAACCTCCGGGTTTTTTTACAGTGGCGCTGCAGCAATTGAACATTGTGTCTTTGCTCAGGACTCACAAGAAACAGATTAAAAAAAAACTTGTTCCTACATTTCCCATGATGCAAATCGATAGCATTTTTTAATTACCGACATCTCGTAAAAGGCCATGTCCTTTAAACTCCATTCAAAGTTGATCACAAAGGATTTCTATTCTGTTCAGTTCTTTTTACAAGCATAAGAAACCAGAGCTGCAGAATGTCTGGTATCAGAAGTCGGTTTTTAAACTACTTATTTATGTGTAACATCAGAAGAGCGCTCTCTTAACATTGATTTCATGTTTAAAAATAGCTTTTTATTTAGTGCCGTGTACAGAGCTAATCTTAATGACGGGGTTTCATTCAAAACCTGCCAGTTTCAAAGAAGAGATATTTATGAAGCTCCAAGACTGTGGCCTGTGACGAGGATCATTATATATTACTTTCTGTTAGTTTTTTCATGATACTGATCAGTTACATGATACAGAATCTGTTTAATTCCAAGCTATGTCTGTGAACATAATAACATCTTTACTCTTAAGTAACTGATTGCATTCTCTCTCATTTGTGTAATATTCATTTACTTGTAATTTAATCTTTAATACATTTGCTCATTACAGAGCCCACTTATTTCAACACCTCGTTTCCTTTGTTTGTTATATGCCACAAAGCTGCACTTTCCTTGCTTTCATTAAAAATCTCATTCCAGGTGAGAGACTAAATTAAAGGAGTGCTTATTTTAAAACCCTGTTTATGATCTAATACTGTCTGTGTCCTACAGAATATTAATGTAATACCACGGTAAATAAGGGACTGAAAAACGTGTGTATTTGACAACTCCTGTGACACAAATGCAGTGGAATGTGTTTCTGTTTCTGTGTTTACTCACATAGCATTGGTTTGATGTCATATCTATGGATTAATGAGTTGATTTTAATTGAGATTACCGCAAAGAGGTAGCAACAAGTCTTTCTTCTATCGTCAAATCAGACACCTGCAATCTAAAGATAAGGAGGCCAATCAGTATGCTGCTCACACAAATTCATTTTCTGCACTTCTGACTTTTCATTCATATATATGTGTATCTATAAATATATATATATATGTGTATATATATATATACATATATATATATACACACACAAACATATGTATAATGCTCATATGGCTTTAAAGCCTTTAAAAAGCTTCTCAGCTGCCAACCTTGATCTTACAGTTTCCATTGTTAGAATTGATTTGACAATGTGTCAGTGATAACATGAGCCTGTCTCCATGGTAATGCATGTGTTGCTCTAACACACTGTAAATTACATTGACTTTTCTTAACTCATCATTCCTTAAAAGATATTGCTTATTTATAATTATATCATGCGCAGATGAAATAAATAGAAACATTAAACATTAAACTTCTCTCGACCTCATTAGAGTCATTTGAGAGAAAGCGACCCTGCTGCTTGTCAAGCCTCCCAGCCAGGTGAACGTGGAGAAGCCTCAGACCTTCGTCATCAGTCTCCGGGTGAGTATTGACATTGAGCTTTTTTTCTACGACAGGTGGGGGCAGCAGTTAGGTGGTAGTTGCCTTATTGTGGCTCAGGCTTGTCACCAGACAGACGACCGTGAGACTCACACGCACTTTAACATCTCCCCCCAACACAGCCAGTTTGCTCCTCAGACAAATGGACAGTGAGAGGTGGCACTTGGCTGCTACCACTCCAGTTGTGTGTCGCGTTCACACTCTGCAGGATTGTGTTTCATGTGCTTTATTATGGTTTAAGAGTCCAAGTCCGCCACAGAAGTCCAAATTGAGTTCCTGTTACCTAAGTCCAAGTCTCTGGTCTCTCTTGCTACAGTATGCAATTTTATATAGGGTTTCTTCTTTGCAACATTGTGTGATTTATGATGGTGTTTCCTTAGTTCCTAAGGTCCTGTATTCATTGAGTCTTGTTTTTAGTATGTGAAGTGCAATGTGTTAGAATGAGATTGTATGAAAGTTTATACACCAATAAAGTCTTTAATTGACTGACTGACTGAGTGATTTTCTCACATTATATGGACGACAGTCGTGTAAATGTCACTGAAACATGCAGGAAGGCCTACATTCTTTAAACCCTCAGCTACAGATCCTCTCACTGTGGATGACTGATCCAAACTATTCAGCCTATGCATAGTCTCTGTGTGTATAATCAAATCATTCAACATTAATATGAATAAACAAATGTCTTGAATAATAAATTTGATGCCTCATTATTATTGTTAGAGAGTTACAGCCAGATAACAATAGTTTATGATTATTTTAAGAGCAGAATCTGGTGAAGTCAAGTTGATAAATTGTGGATTTTCCCAAATTTACAGACAGGTGTCATTACCTCCTGTATCAACCAATAGGCACACAGTAAAATCTCTGAATCCCAGTTACCAGTCTTATTGCAGTGTTGTAGATTTTCAAATTAATTACAAAAGAGTTCTTCCTCTTTCTTAAGGCACCGCACTCATTAAAAACTGCCCCACTTGAATCGCATCAGGTGTAAAATATTCCAGGCAACGTGATCTAGTCAGCCATCAAAAATCAAATACATTTTGGTGAAATATTTATAAATGACACATCATTAGCTCCACAATCCGCATTTAAGTAAACACTTTCACCAAAGAACAGATGCCTCGAACAGGTGGCAGACATTCTAAGAAACAGATTTTAAAGGCTGGATTTGTCAGGATATTGCTAGAATAAGAAAAAAAACGAAACTAATTTTAATGTCAACTTGAAGAGAGGAAGTGCCATTTGTGAAAAGCCGATTTTGCAAATGAATAAGAAATCTAGGTCCAGCTGTGAGCATAATCTGACATCATGTAGAAACCAGAAAAGAGCAGAGGCCTGTACTAAGAAGCACATTCAATACACCCAGGATGTCACTACATTATCTGGCTTCACTACCATCCACACAATTAACTCAATGAGTCACATAAAGGTGAGCATGTTTACAACATATGACCAATCACAAGTCTAGTGACAGCAGAGCGGCATATTTGACAAACGAAGAGCAAACTACGATATTTGACATCGACTGGACGTTAAACACATAATCCAGATTAAAACCAACAGTTTGCATGAAGTAAGAGAAGTTCTCCATTATTACAGCATGAGCAGGTCTGACTACATGTATGGACGCAATGTGTGTGTATGTTGATGTATTCCAATCTGTGTGACAATTTCACCATCATCCTTTCAGCTTTAATCCCGGCAGTGTCGAACCAAAGAAATACAAAATAATTCAGTATGTATGTTTACTGTCATATCTTATACAGCAACAATGTTTTAGAGCTTCAGTCAGTCTTTGTTGCAGGATGATGTCGGTCATTGCTGCAGCCAAGAGGGAATAAGTGAAATGAAGAAGACAGGAGGGGACCCTCCTAGAAAGGAGTACACTCCTGCTGAGGAGACGGCCCTCGCAATAATGAGGGTCGCTAATATATAATATCGTCAGTACACTCAGCCTTCCCATCAGATCCTCTCATGATCCACCCAATGTGCTCCATGGGGTAAATAATGCAATTTTCCAACAACCGGTTCATCAGGAGGTGGTGCTTTTCTTCATGTTGATCTGTTATACCACACATAACATGCTACCAAGGCAATTTGCATTTGTAAGAAGTGAACCATTCTCGTAAACCTGCAAACCCAGGTTTAAACCCCAAGTGACCTTGCTAACCATAAATTCTGCTTCATGGTGCAGGCCTTGGGTGTAACGCTATTGGCTGTTGCCACATCATTGTGTGTGGCATCTCCCTGCAAGAGCCTGATGGAAGGAGTGTGGTCATCAGGGAGATTCACATCCCCTGGTCTTTCTGCTCTATATAAGCTGGGGGCATTCAATGGCAGTTTGGATGAAGTTTAGTCTTCATGGTAGTTTGACCTGGTTTAGTTTGTGTTGTTGCTACCTCCTTTGGCAATAGGGTTTGATTACGAGGTGCTGGAACCCTGCTACATGTATAAAACGGCGCTGTCTTCCTTCTTGAAATGAAGCTTTCCAGAGGCTGTTGATTCAAAGATGGCCAGGAGAAGGAAAAAGGACAAACCAGGACAGTTGTACAGCAAATAGACTCACCAGCAATTTACGGCAATATTGCAAAGCTGGAATTATGCCAGAGAATGTTTAGTTTTGTGTTCACTGTCAGGAATTTCAGCAAACCATGCCTTAATGCACCTTGCAAACATTACCAACACAAAGCACACTAATTGCTAGCAGTAAACTCTTGACCCACACCTCACTCCAAGGTTGCATTCCTCTGCCATATTTAAACTTTGAAAGTGACATTGAACATTTCATTTTACCGCACGTAGCTTACAGCGGGGCTAAACTCTTGCTGATGAACTACCACCAATGTACCTTTTCTCCAGCAACAATCTCCTTTTTTCACATCCATTTTCAACCTCACCCCACCCTGCTTAAGTGACACCCATTAATCACATTAGTTCTTTGGGAGAATTGTCTGCTGAGCGTCAAGTCTTGGCTGACCCCAACATTTGGAAAGCGAAGATAAAGACATTGCACTGACAGCTCTGAAATAGCCCCTTTTTTCACAGGTCAGCGTTCAGGGGAATATGAATATTATTATACATAAAAAAAAAAAAAAAAGGAGAAAAACAATTGAGTTCTTACTTCAGAGGAGTTGAATGACATTGGGAATTCTCAGCATTTCTGCTGCTGTAGATGGACTGCCTGTGTAGGCTTCAAATCAATGTACTCGTAGCAAAGGGCTCCACACATTGACTTGATATATGGAACGGCAAATATATGAGTTAATAAGATCATCATTAATATCATGGCTGCATTAGTTAGTCCTCACTTTTCCATATCTGGAAACAAATATCTCCTGACATACAGACTAATAAAATACTGTGAGAGAGCATGATTGTGCAGATCGATGGCGACTGTGTTTAATATTGGATTCCTTAATTTGTGAAAGCATTGAATATTATACTGCTCTTTGTGAGTCTACGTTCCAATCAAAATGTCTCTCTGAATAGGAACTAACATCATTGGCCTTAATGTCACGTAACATTATCAGCTGTGTGGTTTAGTACAATGGAGCCATTGTGTTGCGTGGTGAGGGGGGCTTATCAGTAAAAGACAGGAAAGGAGAAAGGAAAGGAGAAAATGAATAGAATAAAAAAAAATCGATCTCTGTTTAGCAAAGGAGAGATTTCTCAAAATAGCTCATTCTTCACGATGTGGTTTCAGACACCTTGTTCAACCGAAATCACTTTTCATTTCTGCTAAGGAATCAGTAAACATACATCAAGGTGTTTGCTTTGACTTGTGTACTTCTACTTCAATTACAAATGTTATGCAGCGATCGTGTCTCCAACACAAGGGAGGGGATTTTTGAGTCTAGCTGGCAACGTCACTTCTGTAATTTGATTGGTCCAATATCCGTGTTGGGTGGACATTTAAAAGGGTTTGTCATATAAGCAGCTGGGGTCTGACGCTGGAACTCATACGTTTGTCACCCCACACGTTAGTCTGTGTCACAATTCGCAGTAGGGGGTAAGAAAATGACAACACGAACATCTGCTAAAATCAATTGATGTAAGCAAGCCCAGAGAGCGCTAATTAAACAGCTTACACACCAAAACGAGCGCTCTATGCAGTTTTTTTTAAGAAAGGTAAATCCATTTAAAGCCAAAGGACAACTTTTCCCATTAGACAATTCTGCTTTCCCATTTTTCATGCTCAGCATCACCACTGTGCTCAACCACAGAAAGCAGTCACAATGTTACAGCTGTAAAGTTTTATATCTTTCATTTAAGTCTGTTCAAACCCAAACCAAAACATATGGATGGATTCTGTAGCCAAGAAGTGACAGACGGAGGCTCCAAGCCTTGAATTTCTCTATGATGCACGTCATAACATTGTGAAAGGAAAGAGGCTGAGAGTCGTGCATCCAACAGGGTGTCATTTCCATCACTGCCTATCGGAGCAGGAGCCAATTAATAGTCAGAAAAAGCTAAAAACAAAAGCCGGATGTTACAGAGTGTTAGAGTTTTATGTCAAGTGTGAATGGGGCTCTACAATAATTTGTTAGATTCCATGAAAAACAAACTTAACTTCATGTTGATAACAGACACATGTCATTTGCTCAAGGGTCGTGGTCCTGATCAATTCATAGATCCTACATTTCTCAAAACTGGGAACATGAAGACGAGATTAGTGAGAAAGGAATAATAAACACAATAAAACACAAACACTACTCTGATCAGTCACTATGGATGTTTCAACAGTAGAGTGATCAGCTGATCCCAAAACTGTGTTGGAAAAATAATCTCATTAATGCAGTTAATATCAGTGGGTGTTTGTCAACTGTTCCTGTCCTTACAGTGGACCGGCATAGTTGGCGCTGATTGTACTTGACTTGACTTCCTACACAACATGTATTGGGTCTCTGAATAAGTCTGTTGCCCTTCAAACATGCGTCAACCGCCCAGTCCCAGGTTTGTAGAAGTCACCAGTTTTTTCACTGACAAACAAAAAATAAATCATTGTGACTTGTTATGAACCATAAAATGCATAAATGTACAGTTTTCTGTTCTGATCCTCTTGTATATTGTGTTTCCAGGCGGATGGAGAGTTATATCTGCGCAGACAGACGAAGAAAACTGTCCTGGAGCTCCTGAAGGTGAAGATGCTTGTTATGCCAGGTCTGATCAGGCTGAACTCTGCAGCCGGGGGGTGGCGGTGGCAACCGATGCACAGCTATCTTTGGGTTTTATTTTGCTCAATGGTGTCAGACATGTACAGTGCAGGAAACTCCGCCTGAACTCCCTGACGGCACATTTCATGTTTTTCATGAAAGCTAAAAATAGCTCTCTGATGCTCTGCTGTGGACGAACCACATGTTTCTGGCATTACGTTTGTTCTGCACCTCATGCAGACATTATGAGCTGTTCTGGTTTTAACCTGACAGCAAATACAGACAGAGAGAAACAAGGACACCAGTTAAAAAAAAAATCAACTGTCAGCAGAGCTTAGTTCTGATCAAACACCCTGTTCAAACTGATAGCACCCTGGACGCCGGAGCCGCTCGGGAACTGGCTGTAATTGAAAATGAGCAAAACTAAATCAAACAAACACTGGTGCACTCACACATGTTTCGCTGAAAGGAAAAAGTGTTTCCTGCTTTAACTGAGCCGTGATTGCAAGCGCGCACATGCATGCTCGGAACATGCCTCACACACATGACCGTCAATATGGCCACATAGCAAAACTGAGTAAACAGAAGCTTATCATTTTGCAAGAAGATCTAAAAGGCCTTGAGCTCAGCTGTATCCTATTTTGAAGACGGAGATTAATTGCCTCTTTTCCGCCCCGACAGTAATCCTTGAAACTGCCTCTGCTTGGTGCAACAGCATCTCAGCCAGCCTCTTCTTTCTCACACACACACACACACACACACACACACACACACACACACACACACACACACACACACACACAGGATACTACCACATAAAGTCAAACAGGCCTTCCCCAAACACATACACACTTAACACTACATCACCAAAATGCAGCCCATTAGCACTTAAAAGTGCGCATCCTGAATGACTTTAAGTCTCGCAGGCGTTTGAAGTATTACAGAGTCACAGTTGTGTGAGTGGCAGAAAAGCAACAATGATGCTTTGCTCATGTCGCGTGGCTCTGCGAGGAGTTGAGTTTCTTAATCCCACAATGCAGAGGGAATTGGTCGTTGGGTACGGTGAGTCTTAGCACTTATGGATTGCCGCTTCATCTCCAACTCTAATACCTAGTGGAGTAAAACAGATGAGAATGGGTGCTGTTGTTGCCTTCCTGTGATATTTGCAGGTCTTAAAAAATCAAACCAGCAAGCCCCAGTTTTTAATTAATTTCCTTGTCTTTGTTCACAGGACGCACGCAGAATGGCAGCATATGGCGTGCTCTGTTTTTGCAAATCCTCAAGAATCCAGACCGGCATGGGATATATGAATGTAACAGATGAGGTTTTGATGATTATGAGGTTGCTGATGGTCGGTGGCGCAGGAAAAGGTTGTGCCTTCAACTCTGCAACGCAGCATATGCTGTCCGTGGATAGCGATAGGTCATCCAGATCTTCTGCCAGGGCCATTTCATTACAGCAACAGATGGCTGCAGGGATTTTATCATTAAAATATCCTTCTGCTGAATCCTTTTTTAAATATTATAAAAATATCAAATTAACATCGTCTTGTCACGGGTGACATTAAACACTTTGACTTTCTACTTGCATGGAAATAAGACAAAGTAATCAAATGATATTATTGACTCTATTGCATCAAGCTTGAGGTTTGCACATGAAACATAAATATATGTCAAGATTAATGAGGATTAGGGTTACAGGATGTTTCCTACAGCATTTGCCAAAGATGAATCAAGGCTGACTGGAAATCACTCAGAGCTTTTTACAAACTCAATCCTCGCTGAGCAATTAACTTTGTGTGTGCCGGGGACATGGCAGATTTTTGATTTGGACTGAAATTATGCCGCTCGGTGTGTGACTGCGCTGAAATCAGCCCAGTGATTTTCCTACCTCCGCGGCATCATGTCACTGGCACTGATTACAAGGCCCCATTGACCGGCGGTGCATGCGTGTCTGTCCTCCAATGATGGCGCCGCATGAATGGGGTGTAATCAATCTTTGATCCAATCAGAGGTCGGTGTCGGGGTGACTGACAGAGAGGTCTCTGTGGGGCTCTGATGAGGCCGGAGTTAAAGGGCTCCCAGGAGACCGGGGAGATGACAAAGAGATGCTCTGAACAGCAGTGACTCACTGAGATGAATTTAGTGAACACTGCTTTCTGTCCATCACTGCTTCAGGTCAATGAGCCCAATTCATTCATCCTGCACACGTCTCTTTGTCCATAAAACATTAGCCCTAAACTGGCTCACGAAAATGGCAGTTGTTACAGACGCTGTGTTAACTGTAAAACCTTTTTTCGACACTTTGAAAACAGAGTAATTACTCCTCAAACTTAATACTTTTCTCACTTGTGCTGTTACCTTCTGCTGCAAAGATGCTGCTACTTCTGTTTGCAGACACAGAACGGTGCTCACTATCATTTGTGCAACCCAGCAGCTTTCTAAATTTAACCTACAGTATGGGTACACAATGAGAAATACAGCCAGGAGGCCAACAACGCAGCAAAAAGTGATTTATTCCTGTTGCAAATAGCACAAATAAATAACTTCTGCATTTTGAAACTTATTTTATTCAAGTGTGTCTATAATGGATGGAATATTTACTCGAGCAACATGGTGCTGAAATGACGGGAGACCTTCAGCTGAATGTACCTGGAAACTGAGTTCCTCATAACAAAGTGGCATTCATTCTTGTCAGATTGTCAGAGGCATGGCAGCACAGGCACGCAGCACAAAGACAGGAATTCTTTGCAAAGAGCGGTTTGGTAACGTGTGTCCTTTGAAAGATGAGGATTCTTTCTTAATGGTGTAAACATTGAAATCAGAGATGGTGTGTATCCTTGGAGGTAATGTGCCAATATGAGTTCTTCAGACAGCGTTTGCATCTTAAGAGAAATTGCTTTCCACAACTATGCTGTCGGATCTATTTGTTCTGACCTTCGTCAAATTATCCCACTTTTTACATGAAATCATGTTATTTCTTTAACATTCTGGTTTCTGATGGAGCCTCAGGAACAAACTGTTTTCTGGTGTGAAACGTCAACTCCTCAGAGTGAACAGTAGATGGTGGTAGAAAACATTTTACATTTAGCTGGGAGAGGGACAGCAAACTTTCAGACAGAACGCCTCGTATAAACTCTGCAGAAAAAACTTTTTACTTAGTTTTATTTGGAAAAGTTGAGATTTATTAATATGAAAAAGTAATGAGAAATATGCAATAACTAATTAACCATAAATCTAATTCTACTTCAGGTGCAGCATGAATGATGTTTTTTTTGTCTCTACATACAAGGAAACCTTTATTCATGCAACATTTCCCTTAATCAAAAACAAGTGTCGTGACTTTACTGTTTCTCAGAATAACGATCAGGCATGAACGCTACACAGTGTTTGACAAAACGCAAGGAAGGGAGAGACAGAGCTGCTAAATCCCCGCCAAGTTAAGCTCATCACCTCCTCCTCCTCCTTCTCTGAAGCTCTAGTCTTTCATCAGGCAGGGTTTATCACTGCGTCAGAGACCGCAGCTGTTTGAAGTTTCCGGCTTCTCCCCTCGCTAAACCACACATCGAGGTAAGAGTCGAGACTGGATCCCCGTCCAAAAATGGACAAACTCGTTCACTTGACATGCCAGACATGCGGGAACATGGGTGGAGTTTGTTCCTCGGTTGGGGGGGGGGGGCTGGAAAACTGCGTCAGAAAACAGTGATGGAGAGAGAGAGCATATGTAGTTTCTCAAGTGCGGAGGATAAAGGCGCTGTCGATGGAAATGAAAGCTGGCAGATCAATAACTGTGGGAACCAAAGCCCTGTCGGAGACAATACACCGCAAATACCCGAGTCTCTGTGTAAGTGTGAGGAAGAAAATCGAGCAGTGAAATTTATCAGCAGCGATTCTGCTTGGAAATCCAAATGCTTTTAGAAAAATGTAATTATGTACTTCGTAACACCTAAAATTAAGAAAAAATAGCACTATATAAAAGTAATGTTTGCAGTTTGTAAAAAGAGATGGTACATTCACTTCTCGGGAGAATGTAAGTACAAACTTCTAATCATCCTCTCAAAATCAGGAACGGACAAAGTTTACATGTCGATGACAAGAAAATAGAACGAATGCTTTACGCCTGAGCCGAGGCTTTGTCAACCCCCCCAACGTTCTCGCTATCATCATCATCATTTAAATGTTAATTCTTCTATTAAAAAGTATTACCATATTAATATCACATGAGCATTTTTACAATTTGTTGATTAAAGAAAAAGACTTAATGTCTTCAAATGTATTTTTCTGATGTGAAATGGCTGCACATACACAGAAGTGAAAGTAGTCAAAGGAGGAAAATGATGAAAGCATCAAGGTTGTTTTCATTATTCCCTCAGTTATTCTTGGACTGAAAGAATTGCTCAAATGACTAAAGCCACTTAAAAAAAAAAAAAACAGATATTAATCAAGATACCACAACATCAGTGCTGATTTCTTCTTGTGTGAAAATCTCAATTAGGCTTTCCCTTCAACCCTCAGGAGAGAAAATATCAAAAATAGTCCCCACAAACACGAAGACGGCTTCAGTTCATCTGTTTAATGCTGTAATGTATGTGTGTTAAAGAAAAGGCCGAAAGCATCTTTGTGCGTGTCTTTGAATTGACAGTGCTGAGGGATGGTGAACAGCCAGGGGAATTCTCTCTTTTGCCTCTTTAGTTGGAATTGATTTCTTCAAAGGCGACTGTTGTTTTTTAATTAAAACACTGAACTGGCTAATTGTGAAATTGATTCAGGTTGTGTTTTTCACTGTGTAAAGCAATATACTTGCTGCCCTCAGTTTTATCTACAGACAGGTGACAAATTAAAGGGAAATCTAACGTGAGGCGTCTTAGTATAGAGTAGGGCCATCGCAGGAAACCAGGGCCCCGTTCCAGGAAGCCAGCTCACCAAACCCATGATATCATTCCGTAATCCAAATTGACTTAACCTCACAAATGCAGTCAGGCTAAAGGGTCTGAAAGCGCTAAGTGGAAATTATCAACGTTTTGTCAGAAAAGCCCAAAATATTAGTTGGTAACTGAAGAGGAGGATGCATTATTCTGCAAAGCAGATTTTCAGCCTGTCGAGATTTGCATCCCACATTTTCTCAGACCAGATGAGTGTTAGAAGTATGAAATTCTCATGTAAAGTCAAAACAGTCATTAATGTGAGCTGGTAACAGTGTATGACCACAATGCGTCTGAAGGAGACCAAATAATGCATCCTCCTCCCAGGAGGAGAAACCTACATTCCTCCCACAGCTCCACAGGATCCTCCAGGAACGTTTACGTTCATGAAAGGAATTGATTGGTCAGTGGAGATGAGAGCAGGTTAGCCGTTCAGTATAAGTTACCATGGTTATTTATCCTGATACTAAGTGAACAAGCTTTGTAGGACAGTAAACCTGAAGTAACCCTGATGACTGCAAGTAGTAGCAGTAGTACTACTATTCACTTTATTCTAGGTTTTACAGTTTGCTTTTCAGAACCTCTACACTAAGAGGATGAGACATTGCCCACAAGTGCTTCTGGATGTTCAGCCAATCAGAGGAAAGTGACTTTTAGAGAGGCCTGAGGTCATATTGCCGGTTTCAGTCATGCTGGACTCACATGTATGCGTTGCATTAACGCTTGACTGTGGCCTTGCCTGACACTTGGTACCTCTAAAGAGTAGAACAGAGGAAATAAAATCCACAACCTGATGAACCCACACCAGGTTTAACAGCTGACTCTGCATTTTCTTTGGCATTAATGTGATTTGATCGGCCATAGTCTGTAAGTGTTTGTTTAAAAAGAATTTGATTGGCTGGTACTTATGTCCTAACCCTTATTCTTTGTTGAATGAAATACTTCTAACACATGCAGCCCAAACAAGGCAATGCAACGGAACCAAAATGCAGTTTAACACGTAAGCATACGTGCCAGTCCAGTGTAAGAGGCTCCACTGTGGAGCAGAATAACATGCTTCTCTGAACTATAATCATATAAAGCTACTTGAACAAAAATATATAGAGCTGGAAATGAGTGTGCGCCTTTATAGAAGCATCTGCATTATCTTTCGCCATTCGCTTATTCAGATTTCTCCTTTAATTTGTCACCCGTCTGTATATTTATCAGCAGAAGTAAAGCAGCTTGCAGTCCCAGCCTGTCTTGGTCTTTCTAATTCCTGAGCCACAAACATATCCAGGAACACACACACACACACACACACCACACACACATGCACACACACAGTTTAGAGCGTTTAATGCTGTAATCCCACAACTCCTCAAAATGTTTTGGAAGTTTCTCAGTAAGCTATACGTATAACTGACAGTATGAGAGTCTTTAACTCACAGCAAACCCTGTAAGCTCATCGTCAAAGTAGCTTGGAAGTGTGTATCAACAACAGGATTATTCCATCGGGCCAATCTGAACTTCAGAAAGTGATGCACACTTGCATTCACATGTCGCTTCTTGGGAGCTTGGACAATTGAGCTGTAATTGCTCGTGATGGAGACGTATTCATGATGAACTTGTTCTCTTCCTCTGCCAGTTAGATTCATGTCATGGCTAAGACAAAATTTCCTTCAGAAACTCACATGACCAACCTCCACATCCATCTTTCTTGAGGGCTAAAGTTACCCTCAGCTGTGCTATATTTCAGCAGGGGTGTTTTGCTGCTGGATTAATCACCAGACCTTAAAGTATTCACACATCATCCAATCTTGAAGAACTATCCTCAGCTCAATGTAATTCCATAATTTTGACCGGGAAAGAGGTCGGTTATGAAGTTACCTGTAGTGTCGTGGCTGGCAGAGGTCTACGAGCTCGCCTCAGTCTCTATGCAACAGGATTACTTTATTATCCAAAATACACAAGGTAATACAAGGTTAACACATGCAAGCTACAATGTAAGTACTTACTCTAAGTCGCAAAAGCACACAAAGACCAAACCAGGTCTTTGAGGCAGAAAATAATCTCACTGGTTGAATTAAAACCAAAGGGACTGATCCAAACAGCAGAGTAGGAAACCTCAGCCTGAACTCAGTGAAAAGGAAGAGGAGTAGTTCACATATAGCTGTGAAAATGTTCACAGGATGAAGTCAGAGTTTAGGCCCAGATCATCAGAAACTCTTGAATCCTTTCTTTCCATCTTCTTCTGCGTCTTCTGCATGTATGGACCCTCTTTTTCATCCTGAGATATTTGTATTCTATTTATTTGTTTAGTTTTTATACGTCTGCTTTTTTCCCTTCTTAACTGTGGATAGATATAAGCATGTATCTACATACACGTTTCACAAGCTGCTGCAATATAAGGAGATCCAGCTATAAAGACATCCAGGTGGAGAAAAGACCCCGTGTGAGCGATGGGTGGACGCTGGATTGTCAGCCGACTGTCACAGCCTGTCTCTGTTAGCTTGATGGGATTCGGTGGCTTGTTTTCTTTTAGGGATTCTGCTGCATGTTACAGTCATTTATTCTATTTCTGGATGACAGAGGCCTGAACACATGCACGCCACTACGCAACATGCATGGACACAGATTTGGATCTGGCCGTGACTGGAAGCCTGAGTACAGAAGTACAGAGTTTTCTCTTTTCTTTTGATGTCATGCAAGAATAAAGAAAAGACACCATAAAGGATTATTTTTAGCCAGAGTGAAGCAAATTAACTCGCACTCTTCCCGACTGATGTTTCCACTAGTGCAGATCTCTCATCGCTGACCTGTTCCGTCGAGGCGGCGCAGCGGGACACTGCAGGGTTTTGGGTCTTGGGGGGTGGCAGACATGACAGCGCAATGTAACCGCTCACGCTGCTAAATCTGTTGGGAAATTAATCCCTCGTTTGTTCCAATTAATCAAGACCCTCTTGGCGTGCCGCTAAATGGCTGGAGTTTACAATAATGTCAAGGAGTCAAGCTTATTTATTCCCACCAAACACTTTAAGACTTCAATCAACTGTCCCCCGTGGAGAAACACACACACACACACGGATGATTTAGTCCTCCCAACGTGGCATCATAAATCATGCTTCTGAGCCAATAAAAAAAAAGGCTCTGCTTGGCCATCTCTGATCCCTCCACAGGCTCTGTTAGCCTCCCTGTCATGTTACAGCTTCAGAGTAATTAACAACATGTTTCCACGAGGAGAAAACAAAAGAGACGCTACTACACCTCTCACTGGAGGATGAAGTGTTAGTGCATCACCATGGTGACACTTATTTCTGCAGAGTCGAGGGTTACACCAGACGAAAGGACTTCTTTATTATTCATAACGCTGCATGCGTTAAGACAACAGCATAGATTCACTTCTCTGCCTGTAGTGTTTAAGTTCCGGGGATTGGACGCATTTTCAGGTTTTTGATACGCCATGAAAGCCAGCCGCAGAAAAAGAAAAAAGAGCATGCGAGGAATGACTGAACAAACATTGAGATGTCGTTCCAAACAAAGAGCGAGCGAGCCGCAAATCTAACCGCTGTGAGGAAATCGTTCTCACCTAAATCCCACCGAGACTAAAAAGGATTCGAGGATTACAGCAAGCGCTCACTTAGCTTTAATCAAAGTGCAAAGCTGTTGCCAGCTAGGTTTGTCCTTGTTAGACATTTATGGAATGAAGGAGACGGTTAAAGCAATGCTGTAACACTTAGTTAATCGGGCTCGTGAGTAATTGCACTTCTGCTTCAGCAATGGAAACATCCCCCCCTAAGATATATTTTCCCTCGCTCTACTCACTGTTATTGTTTTTTTTTTTGCTCACCTTTACCACTTGTTTCCTTTGAGCATCTTTTTAATTTGAAATGAGGGCAGACAGGAACACTCTTGTCTGATCAGCTCCACCCTCACTTTTCCCAGCTCATGCTTTGCGTGGATTGTTGTTGGATGTGTAAAGTGTTTTTGACATTGCCTTGTTATCCCGGAGCGTCGTGGATGTGTGTGATCTCCATATATCAGGGGGTGCGTGCGTATCAGGCTCCACTCTCCCCCTCGTCATTACACTGCGCTTTAATCCCCCTCCTACCTCTCTGCTTTCCCTCTCTCTACCCGGAGTTTCCTCTGGGGACGTGACTTATGCTCCAGCGTCTCTTTGTACACCGAGAACAGGTAACATAGAAGATAGAAGGCAGTGCCTTTCTTGGTTCTTCAGGGAGTGGAGGAGAGACAGAGGGAGGCCCTGGAGCTGTCTCTCAGGTATGGAAAAAAAAAAAAAAAAAACCAGCAGAGGAAAAGGTAAATATGGATTATCACATGACATGAGTGTGAGTTGGCCCTGGGAATAACATTCATGAAACCTACAGGTGTGGAAAGGTTTGGTTTTGCTAGAAATGTCCTTTGAGATGTGTTCAAATTTGAACTAGATATTATTTTGGTGTGACACTGACAGTGTTTTCAATAAGTAGTAATTAGCCCCTGATACCAGCTTTCCCACTGGTTAACCTGAGCCAGTTGTTGGTGGAGTTAAGCATAGAGATGTTCCTTACAACCACTTATCTCATTAATTAAACTGAAATGTAAATGAAGACTAGTAGAGACAATAGACTGCTTATACAGATGGATGACATGACAGCTCCCCCAAAGCAAAGCCAACCGAAATAAATTCCACCTCATCCATGTTAGTGAATAGGACCTGGATCAAACAAAAAAGTCAACGTACATGTCAACTTTTTCTCAAAGATGGTTTCTGTCATTTTGGGAAGCTCCTATCACGCGGATGTTTGGCCAAGTTTTAATTTTTCCAGTATGTTAGGTGCCGACTAACAAGTGAAGTGAAGATGACTGAATGATTAAACGTTTTTAATCTTATCGTGCACATCCCCAGTTTGGTGTATTGTTTTTTTGTTGTTTAAAACTACTATTTCTTGTAAGTTCATCACCACACTGCACTTTCACTATAACTAACTACTGGTGCTTTGGTTGAAAAGATAAATCTCTTACCAGAGTTTAAAAAAAAGAAATGGCTAACCACGTAAAATGCATACTTCTGTTGCAATGTTAACCAAAGAAGGATTTTTCATTTTAACATTTATGACCTGGGTCACTGACTTTCAATGACCAGGAACACATAAAACACAAAGTGCAGAGTGTGTCTCACTCAGTTAACATTCAAACACTTTGCACTCAGCAAATGAACTCAGTGTTGCCTTCACTCTAGCAGCAGCTCTTGAACTTCCTTGCGGCCTCTTACTCATTAGCTGAGTAACCCTGGTTGACCATGACAATTTTACAAGCCTGAGATTAGGACAGGAACTCTAGTAGATAGCAAGACTGAAAGTGATCAGGCTGCACTGGGCAAGAGGATCACTTTTAATGAGTCTCTCCTCTGTTCCCACGAACCAGGCAGCTCCAGCTGAAGACTGCCTCCCTGTCCGCTGGGATAGAGACTGATGTTCAGCCTGGTGGGATGAACAGGAGCAGCTGAGGTTCACTCCAACTCCTCCCAGAACTGGGTGCCACAGAGACTCTCAGCAGTTCTCTAAATATTGCACAGTGTGTGCTCATAGCTTCAGCTGCACATGACTTGTAAACCTTTTTGCAGGTCATTGAGCCATCATCCTCATTGGTCAGTCTCTTGTTTAAATATAATTATACATTCAATCATCAGGAAACAGGTGGTTGAGGAACAAAATGTGACTAATAAGTTATTTGTATCTTCTTGCAAATAATGCCCTCATCTGAGAGAAAGATATACTAATAAATGAGTTACTTACTTACTGATTTTGAGAATTGAAAATTAATGAAATGAAACCTTTAGCACTATCTGATTGCAGATACAATAAATTAATTAAAAAGACTTCTTGGTTTCAAGAAAGCATTTGTCACATGAAATTATTCTACAGAGGGGAATTATCTAATAACACATCTGGTGTCCATAGACTTTAGGCAGCAGAAATTTTGTGATGAAGTTCAAATTGTTTTAAATCCGGCACCAAGGTTTCCTTTTTAAGTAAGTGTATATTGGTTTTGAATATAACTTATCAGTCTTCTTTATTACCAATAATCAGTAAAGGAGTCTATTCCAAACCTCCAAATACTTCTATATGATCTCTAAGGGATCCTTCAGGTTTAGCTTTTCCCCTCATGAGTGTTATTCAACAGCTCCTCATAGTAAATGGTTTGTGTTGTCAGTTTAAGAAGATAAATGTGCCCCACCAACTACGGTGGCCTGGTTTATTGCCATTTCCGCTCTCCCACTAAGAATCTTATAGACAGAATGTACAGCGTCAGCATGCTCCAAATCTTGGAGCCTTTTAGCCTCTTCTGTGATGCTTACACAGGGAAATTGAAGAGTGGACAGACACACTGCATAATCTGTGGAGCACAAATTTCTTTCTCTTAAGCCTTAAAATTCAGTGGCTTCATTAACACATTGACACCAAATGTAATCTGCACCGAAATGGCAACATGTCCAGGGTGTACCACAACTCTCACCCAATCTAAAAATATCACTCCTAAAACAACAAAAGGGAAAAGATAATGGTTGGATGGATTTAATTTCATGTTTTTATCTGCACGCATGGCTCTGGAATAAAGGCTTTAATGACTATATAGTAACTGCATTGCATCAGGTCAGTCTTTACTTTGACTCATGCTGATGCAGGCTTTTACTCTGCAAAAATCCTCCCCCTCCTCTGTAAACATGTCTCTCACCCTGACCCTTGCCTGGCATCTCAGCAGACATGTCAAAGTCTGTCGGAATCTTCTACGTCGCTGTCATTGTTGTTTTCACCCAAACTGCTGCTACTCTGCTTTAGTGTCAGTTCCCTTGCTCAGGTCGTCAGCCATTGTCTTTACCACAACTTAAAAATTGAGACCATGAGAAAAAAAGAAAATACACATCCCATAATGCTTTTGCCATCCTGACTTCACTATTCACAGGAAACACATTATGTAGAGGGAGAGCGTAGGTCAATATTTCCTACACGCGCTGGGTGCGGTTGACTAATCACAACAAAGTGGGCCCACTGGCCAATCAAAGCACACTCGGCTTTATTGGGAGGATGCCTTAAGGAGACGGAAGCTAAAACCAAGAGTTTCACACAGAGGATGAAAAGAGAAGCTGCAGAAATGAACAGTGTCAGGAGTGTGATGAGTTTAAGAGCATGGAGAAATGTTCAAGTAATAACGCAAATTAAAATGATGCACCTAATTATGAGTATAATATGTGTCCTTTAAAAACAACATTATAAAATACACATGCATCACGTTCAACCCTAAAGAGAGACAACACATATGTTGTCTCTGGTTTCATTCTTTCAAAAGAATATGGCTTTTTAAGGACCTGCAGGCCACATAACTAGAGTATCGCATGATGCCCCAACAGCATCACAGGACATCAAAGTAAAAGAAGAAAAGGTATTCAAGTGTAATCTTAAAGTTTGGGGTGACTCTGTAAAAAGTTTTGAGGTGAAACAAAAAAGCACCATCATCTGTAGATTATCATAAATAACCCATTCAGGAGGCTCCTGGGCCGCTGATGATGATGATGATGATGATGCAGGCTCTGCCCTCTTGTTTCATGTTGGCTAATATCCAGCAATTTGTCACCTCACTCCGTCTCTCCCTTTTCTTCCTTTCAATGAAGTCTTTCATGCTGTGTCAAATGTCTCCCTCTTCAAAGTGCTCCAGGATATGGATCGCTGTACCAAATTGGCCGCGTCCATACACCGCGGGCCTGTTATGAACCTGCCAAACAGGGAGGACATTGATGGAGCAGGATGCTGATGCAAGGTTGTACTTTTTGCCAGCTCTCAAAACAACACGTGCAAGGCTCGATTTTCAATCTGATGGGATAGTGGAAGAGAAGCTTTGTGAATGTTATACCTGCAAACAGCCGCCCTCAAAGTGCAAAACCGGTCTCTGATGAGTTAGACTTCCTCATACAGTGTGAGACAATTAATCTTTTCACAGGGCTAGCTCTTCTCTTACCTGCCATTTTGACCATCATAAACTGAACTGTAGATAATGATCAGGGTCTAATCAGCTGCATTATCAGTATGTCCTTCCCTATTAGAGCTGCCAACAGTTGAGGGTGTCCAGTGAAATGATGCTGATGACAGTGCACAACTGAATGGAGGACAAATAACCTTGCTGTGATGTGTCAAACACTTGTGAATACGTGTCCTTTCCTGTCTTGTTGGTATTTTTCTTGTTTTTTTTCATGTTTCAGTTCACCTCTTGTTTCTGACTAAAATATCCCAATGATGAGAGAATACATTGCTGAGTTTTAACTACAGAGTCCTAAGAGGATGCAGTCTAATGTCTTTGGTGACACCCTGACCTTTCATCTAGCATATTTATGTAAAACATCTTCATCATAAATGTAATTGTAACTTTAATATAGGTTACTACTGGCTACAGTAGCTGTCTTGGGGACATGTGGTGTACATATAATATATGCACAACTGCCACAAACGCTAACTAGCTGAACGTTTGCAGAAATAGGAGCAGATATTGGAGCTGAAACTGATAAACATCAAAATAAATGGTTTAATTAGTAAAAATATGTTTTTCCAGAGATGTAAAACCTGTACTTACATACATTTAAATTTTCAAAAATTGAACTATCCCATCTCATATGAATACTCTCTGCTTTTTGTATTGCAACTCTACTACCTCTTACATGGATTGATAAAGTAATTCACTTAATTTTCAGTTAAGCGATTAGCAGGTAAAAGTTGTTACATATCAATTAGTATAAATTAAAATAAAACTTTATAAAGTCATTCATGGTCCTCAGATGATGATTCCTGGTACTTTAAGAAATCACGTGTCTTTATTTTTGCAGTGCCAGTTAGTGTTTTTTTATAACTACTGGGTGGATAGTAAAAAATATTGTTACATAATTTCGGATGAAAGGTAACAATTTTGGTAATTCTCCCCTTTAATGCAATACCATCACTGGGTCCAAACTTGAATTTACATACAACCTACAGCAGTGTGAGAGTAGTCTACTGACCGGAATATTCAGCCATAATGCTTCTTGTGCAGTCATCAACTGATTTCTGAGAGATTCCACTACTGTCTCCCAGATGTATGCCTATCAGTAACGACTCTTTCATCCACGTCACTCTGTGGCATGCATTATTTCTATGGCTTTTACTAAGAATTCATTATTTAAGCGAGTAGCTATCAGCAAAGAGGCAAGCAATTTACTTGTCAAAATACATTGCAATGTGCGATTTGAAATATGACTGGGGGGAGCTCTGGCCTGGTGCCAGGAGAGAGTGGACATGAACCGTCTGCTAAATTATGAATAGTAAGCTTATTTTAAATGTGGGACGGTACACCGACCATGGTTTCTTTTGAGGTTATAATAAAAACTTCTGACCAGATTCATCTTTTCAGAGAGGTAAATTAAATAACTGTTTTTACTTGGTAAAACGATGCTTTCTTTGATGAGTACTTACGCAGGTATACCTGCCATTAGCAGCGAGCCAGAGGCACTTTGATTCATAGTGAAGATTACTGCCAATGCCCTGGATTTTTTTTTCCTTTTTTGCATTTGTCAACTTTTTAATGCTAATCCACCTCTTCCGGTTACATCAGCTTTTCCCTCCTCAAGACTTCTCGTATTTTTGCTGAAACCGCTTTGATCCCCCACAGACCCAGGTGATCTCCGTCGCACCTCTTCGGTTTAGTGCTTAGGATGGATTAGCAAGGATGGATGAGGAAAGGAAGGAAGCAGTGCTATCTTTTCTCTACTTCACCCATAAACCCATAGGGAAAAAGACGACATCCAGCTTTGCAGATTGACAGCTCACAGGACAGCACCCCAGCACTGCAGATTTATCTTGTCTTCTACCTGGTTCATTGCAAGGCTTTCCCCACCTCCATCCCCATCTGGTTTCTCTGTCATCCACCCCTTTAGTTTGTGCTTCCTCGTCTGCAACCTCACCCTCCAGAGACCCTCACTTTAGAGGATTAAAGACGCTTTCATATGATTCATGAGATAGATCTTACTCACTCTCTGCTGGTTAGAGAACAACATTACACTCCCAAGAGATTATATGAGAAAGTAACTTGGAGAAAAAAAAAGAAAAAAAAGAATATCCATTGGAGTTTTTTTTGTTTCTGTGTTGTTTAATGGCTGGCCTGCCTGGCGCTGTGGAAATGAGGACTGTCGTTTAGTCCCTGGTGGGTCTATCTTTTTCCTCTCTACCCACGCGCATCGCCCAGGCTCTGTTGGCTGCTACCCACTTGGGAGAACAGGCTAGATGATCCGCTGCTGCGTAGCTTCCAGCAAATTTAACACAAACCAAAGAACCTTTCAAAGTTAAACAAATCACCCTTGGGCGTTGTGTCCTTCCACATTTGGCTCCAACTCTCAGAGCACAGTAATGTTGGTAGACTGCATAAACAGCTGGGCAGCACAGAAAGTGAGAAACAATGTTGAACAATAAGCGGGTATTATTTTTCTGGAGTGAGAAACTGAAGAGGTAATAAGAGAGTGGTCTAGTTATTTCTCAATAGTAAACAGCGATGGCAGGCTAAAATGTGCTTGTTCTTTCTAATGAGTGATGTCAAGAACCTTGGACATTACAGATTATACGTTGAAGTAAAATTCAGCTGTTTTTTCTTTTAATAACTTGAGTCCTATTGTTTTAAAAGTTAAGACTCAAACCAACAGGTTTCAAAAGAGGCCTCAGGTTAACCACATTTTCTAAGGGGGGATTTAAAGGCCCTACACCTATAAACCTTATAAATAAAAAAGTGCTTCCACCATTGGTCATCCTATAATCTCACTCCTTCTCTCTCCCTTTGGCTATTGACGTTTTAGATCTGGATCTTCATCCACCAGGAGACTCATGCAGCCTGAACTTTGTCCTGTGTCCTCCGTGTGAGTGTTGTCCTCCAGGAAACTCAGCCTCACCTTGTCCATTCTCATGTCTTCTGTGTAATTGCTGTTGTTGTCTTGTTCCCGCAGGAGAAACGGTGTTCTACAGGAGACACAGGCTCACCATGTCTATACTCTTTCTGTGTGAATGGAGTCCTCCATCAAACTCAGGTTCACTGTCTTTTCTTCGTCTGCGGAAACAGTGTTCTTGTCTCATTTCCTCTGCCTAAATGGTGTCCTCCAGAAGACACAGTCTCAACTTGTCTTTTCTCATTGAGTTTTATTGTCCTTGTCACAATGGTTTTGCTGGTGTACTCTAGGTTGAGTGTCCCCATCCCACCTGTCGTGGCAGCACATCCTCCCAGATCCATATTCTTTACATATGTTTGCAAACTATTTACCTGATATCTCTATTCTGTTTCTTCATATTGTAATAAATGAAACTGACTTGATGTGTATGATTAACTGACATTTTGTGTTCCTTGGTCAGTCTAATGTCAGAATTATGGTTTTAACAATAGAGTAGAGTATTTATTAAGATGGATGACATGACAACTAAACAAATTTGACCCAAAGATGGCTTCTGTCATTTAGGTAGTTCTCATCACTCAAATAATCGAATGTTAATGTCTGACTATAGGCTGAGACTGACCTGAGGTAGGTCGAGCGCATGTATCTGCAGGACCTTGATACTGTGGCTCCACATCACAATCACTACTGCACAGATGACATCAACAGCATAACATGGCAGCGTTCATGTGTTAACGATACAAATACGAAGTACATTTTTGTGATCTGTGTGTAAGATAAAGGCTACTGATGCTACTTGATTATTTTTAATTTTAAATTCATCTAAGTTAAAAGCACCTTGCTATATCTGCCAAATGCACTGTTTGAATTGCTGCTAGGAAAACCAGGAGCGGGAAAATCCATTAGAGTATTTCACTGAAAAGACTTAGCTAGTGAGAGAGTCTGCTGATGAGATATCATACAAACTTCATGGTCATCAGCAGAGGCCATCTGCCTCTTCATTATGCACCTCCAAATGTGTCACTAGTGGGCTTTCACAGTTTGCCAGCACTAAGTAGGTGGAAGTGAGTCAACTGCGCCAAACTAACAAAGTGTGTTGGCAACAAACAACAAAGCACTCTGAGGACTTTTAACATTCGAGGAGGATTTCAGGAATGGTTGATAATTATATTTTCTGGATGATAACCACAGAGAGGCTGTATTTTTTTTCCATATATGGTAGATGAAAATGGTGGCAATATTTCACCTGCTCCCTGCAATCCAGAGCCTTAAATCACATACAGAGCCGTCTACAATATCCAGTGTCCAGAAATCACAGGATCAATAGCACTTTCACTTGAGACTTGAATAATTGCAACAAAGCTTGGAGCTCATGTGGTATTATATCACACAGCAGGTTCTGGTGAATCAGAGAAATTGCTCAGTCCATGCACAATTTACTGTAGATTAAATGGTCGTTAGGATGAATGAGGATACTTGTGTCGCCACAGCACCGAAGTTTAAGGGCCCAAGAGCTCTCACATCAGAGCGATTTCAGATAGAAATGCCTTGTGCAATGACTAATGATCAGGCTTAATCACTAAAACACCTTTACCAGCATTGACAGGTGAGCGAGGGAAGAAATGCTTATCTAAACTTAATCAGAAATGATCGGGCTCATGCTGCACATACATGTATCTTCATATCTTGATTAGGTTCATAAATTGTTTCTAAAACATGAAACAGAAAACAATTTTACAGACCAGTATTGATACATGGAGGTACAATCATAGTTCAGTACAATTTTAGATATCTACATGCTGTATAAATGGAATACGAAAGGCTGTAAATACGTCAAAACTGTATGCACAGTCTGAATATTTACAATGAATCTTAATCTTCAGTAGAACCTTTCCTCTGTACGTGGAGTTTATCGGTTAGTCCGCACATCTTTTTCTATATCCATGGAGAAACTACAGAAGCAGTCAATTAACTGGTGGGCCTCAGCATCTAAAGCCATTAGACTGAATGGTCCATCAAAAATGTGACACTATTATGTTTTCCAGGTCCCACTGACAGTAGTCTCATTCTTTATATCCTGCTAACTCTACAGAATTATGCATTTTTTTGAATACATTATCTTTTAACCTATGAAGACAAAATGGACTGAATCTGAACTTGTTTTATCCTGCAGAGTACACTGTATATTTAATTTAATATATTTCTTCATTATTTTCATGTATTTAATATACACATTATGCATTTTTTGAAGGAACACAAATCAGGTTGTTTAAATGATACCACTCCATCATGCCAACAGCATCCCAATAAGGGGATAAAGGAATGAATAAATCACAACTTTAGGTCTTTGAAAATTCAAAATCTGTGTAATTAAGTCATACAGATCATTAATTTGGTATTTAAAGAAAGAAATAGTTATTAAATAATATAAAAAGCATCTATTTTCTCTTTTGTTAGTACAAAGCAACAAGAATCAGTTTTTATCATTCAACATTTAAATTGATAATCTTATTATTTCGAGCTGCTTTTGTATCAAAACATATTTACCATATATGTTGACAGTGTGTTGGAGATGAGCTTGTATAACTTCCTATGTTGAGTCAATATCACATAAAATTGTTTCAGGAACCTACAAAATTACAGACAAATTATTAGAGCTGTAGTCTGCAGGAAAAAGTGTAACCACGTATTTGAGTAGATCTCAGTAGGACACTAAACACACGCCCAAGTCAGTTCCTGCTAAAATAGATGCAGCTATAAAACCTTTTAGTGAGTAGAACTGTTTACGGAGGAAACAGAGCAAAGCAGCTCTCCTCTTTCCTCCTCCCTTTCTCTTTCTCTCCCTCTCTCAGCGTAAGAATGATTGATCTCTCCATCGATGATAAGACGCTCTTCTCCATCATGCGCCTGCTGCCACCTCCGTCCCACTTTCCCTGAGCTATCATAGCGGGCCTGTCTGAGAGGCCCATGATAACGACAGGCCTGGGACACAAAGGTAAATCAATCTCAGCAAGGGAAGCAGAGGGAGGACTTACTGTTTGTGTGTGTGTGTGTGTGTGTGTGTGTGTGTGTGTGTGTGTGTGTGTGTGTGTGTGTGTGTGCGTGTACATCTGAGTATTTATTTATTAGCAGACAGGGCGATGATGCCAACACACGTCTACACAATCATTTACATGCGATAGTGTATTTACGTAGATACTCAAACACAACACAGTAGCGTAATGTAAAATGTCAAGTAATTAGACGTGTTTACCAAGTGTGATATTTGGACTTTGTGAATAGGCTGATACCAGTGCATTTAAAAAAACTACTAATAAGAAGTATTTAACAGCTGTATGCCACTAACCCTGTGGGAATGAGGATTGCTCTCATTGTTGTATGGTTAGATTAGCCACGTTAAATAAACTTTTGAAAATCAAATAAATACAGAGAATTCATGCATGAATAACAAATAACCTCTTTTGTAGTTTGACAGTGACAAATAAAAAAGAACACAAATACTTATACTAAGAATACACAATAATTACTTCCTTTAAATTGCAACAACAGTTAATGAAAATAGACCTTTAAAGTTTTGAACAAACATTTTACTCGTGGGACTTGAAATTTTGACAAATTGCTAACTAGCTCTAGCTAAAGCCACACTAATGGAAGTCACTTCTTCTTGATTGCTCTAAAAGCAGTACTTGACAATGGCAGTAAAGCCCAACTTATGTTTTGGTGAAGTGATTTCTGGGAAGAGTAAATTCCACAGTCCTTGTTCTGTGCAGAAACACACTCCAAAGTTCATCCGGAGTTAATATGACGGCTGAGCAGACTCAGACTTTAATTGAGTAATTCTTTCAAAGTTACTGTTTGAAAGAAAATTCTGTTTCTGTCTCTCCAGACGGTTGTTTCCAAAAATTGAACTGCACAGCAGAAAGACAGCAACACAACAGAGGGAATCTTTGACTAAAGAGACTTTGGAGGATACTTGATATATGTAACTTACACTTTTAAAGGGATAGTTCACCCAAAAATTAAAATTCAATCATTATATACTATCTAACATTTACATCATGTTTTTAGCCTAAATGTCCTCTGACCTCCTCCTCTGGAGCCGCATTCGAGCATGGATCACAGCGGACATTTATCTTAAAAACATGGTGTAAATGTCGGGACACTCGGATGACACCACCTGAGCAGTATGGAGGCATTTTATATTTTTTTCTGTTTTTTATTATGTCTGAAGAATTTGAAGAACACTTTGGAATGGACTTGGCTCCTCCCTAATCACCTATAATGGAAACTTATTGGAAAAGGAGGAAGAAAGAAAGTAAAAAGCAGTGGTGAAAGTAATAAAGAGGTAACAAAAAGAAGCACATGCTGGACCTTGTCAAACATAAACACTGGGCTTGTCAGGACCAGTGAACCTTGTTGGGACCAAACCCTGGTCCTAATGAGGCAAAACATAATTACTAAAGTCCAGGTTGAGGTTAGTGGTAAGATGTGAATTGTGATTAGGGTTAGGTATGAATTGCTGCTTTGGGGTTAGTGATGTAAAGTCCTAAAAAGAATAGCAGCGCAAACCTGCGTGTGTGGTCCAGGTATTAGTCATGTTGTGAGGACCTTCACATTATGAGGACTTGTCTTCCCTATCCCCAGGTTAGGTTAGGTTAAGGCTAGACCTTCCTGTTAGATGAGGTCAGTTTTAGGTTAGGGTTTAGGATAAGGCAATTATTAGCTATGGATCAGGTTGGAGTAAGTCCAGGAAATTGATGAAATGTCCCCTGAAGACTTGGAGACACAAGCCTGTGTGTGTGTGTGTGTGTGGCCTAGGTGCTGTCAGGGTGAAGACTGACAGAGACGGGTCACCATGAAGCCTGTAATTCATGAGCAGGGAGGAGATGAGTAATTAGACCTTGTTCTTTTGCTTGATTACAGTCTTGTCTCCACATCCACCCTGCAAGACTACATCTCCATGCCCCCTGTGCTGCCTAGTTATGTTAAAGCTTCCAGCATTTTTTTTTCTTCCCTGCACTCATTTGACAGCTTAAATACTCTAAAGATTGCATATGTGCACCTACTCAATCGTCACACTCGATATTCTTCCTCATCGTCTGATTCATCAATGTTCTCGTCAAATTACTGTCGGAGCCGATCACAACAATTAAAACGGAAATAGCCAGAAATCCTGTTTTATACTTGGAGGGAGAAAGTTCTAAGCTTGAGACACAGTTTACCTCAGTGTTATTTACACTCTGCTTTAAATCCCGCTGAAGGACGTGTTGCTGTCAAACCCTGTAAACTGTGATTTAGCAGAGGGTAAAGTCATCTTCAATCAGGTCACCTGCTGTTTTATAAGGAGAACTGAGTTTACAACCTTTATGGGCTGACAGTCTTTATTACATAAATTCTTATCACAGCTAAGCACTGCATTATGACTGGCTGTCTCTGCCCCCTCACATCATCTGTTATTACAATCTGGTAACTTTGCAGCCATCACTAATGTCATCAATTTACTAAAATAATACGTTATTATAACTTTGTTCAGTCCATTTTCTCATCATACACTCGCCCAATTGCACTGTATATATTCTGTCTATATTTTTCACATTTTCCTGTAATTAGTGTGTGTGTTTTCACTCTCCCATTGCTGCTGTAACACGGCTAGATTTCCCCAGATTGAGATTAATGTAGGATTATTTTACCACCTGTTACTGCTATTACTCATTTATTAATATAGAAGAATTTCTATTTTGGAAACAGAAGCACATGTCTAATCATCATGTTTACTTGTTGCTAATTTTTTTACATTATGCAGTATTTAGGCTGGTGCCTTCTCTCTCGTAAAGACTGCTTTCTGAATTTGTTGGAAATACTAAGTTTTCCTTAGTAGAAAGTGTAGTGACTGTCGAGTAAGAGAATTTAAAAACGAAACACTGAAGCTGCCAATTCAGAGGGATGAGAGATGAGATGCATGATACAGTATCTAGAAATTAACATATCACAACATTGGGTTTAAGATTTCCGTTCATGTATTTATGCCATTTATTAGCCAGAGTCTACATAGAAGTGATCTGAGGATGGAGCCATGGTAGCTAGGTCCCACCCATACACGCACTTGACCAATCATGAGTCTGTCTTAGCTGTCAATCATGACACGTTTTTGTAACATTAAATTACTGATTAAAGCAAATGTATAGGAACATCTGTGCAGCAAGAATTGTCAGTAATGACAGGAACCATCTTTGAGCAAAATTTGCCTTTACTTTGCCTTTTTAATTCGGTCCCGTGTTTCATCCACTAACATGGAGGTTGCAGGATGTATGGCCTTTACAACAGCCCGCCGCTAGGTGGTGATCAAGATGCTTTGGCTTCACTTTTGGGTGGCCTTGCTTTTTATAGGCTACAGTTATGACACGCATTTGTTGTAATTGTAATGGGAGGGGCTCCATCAGGTGATGTGCTGCTGTCAGTAGATGACGGTGTTCACATCTGTCTAAGCCACAGTAACCAGTCCGAGGTGAATCAACAGTCACTACTAACTAACATCAACAGTCATCAAAACCTTTTTTCTAAGCTTCACTGAACATGTGCTTAGACAAGAAGGGGCTGGTGTTTTGGAGTAAAACATTATTTTGTGGTTTACCACTATTTTGTAATGAAACAGCATTTTCGAGGTTAGAAAGGCAGAAGAGCTAAAGTCGCTTCAATAGTAGATTGACAGGGTGATGATAAATAAAGATAGAGAGTTAAAGATGGCTGCTGCTCTGTGAGAGTCGTTAAGCGGTAAATAAACCAATCCAGAGCAGTTTTCATTGATCCAAGATCAAGCAGCCATTTTACAAGTGCCAGAGAACCCAAACTATCTATTTTTGTTTGACACACGTCTCAGTAATCTTGAGCTACCCATATCAGTAATATATATTCATTAATATCTCCCAGAGGACCTTTACTAAATACAGTTTGACATTAAGATAATGTCCAGGCTGATCAATATGCATTTCACAGATTAAACAACACATTGATTCGGTGAGTAAACAAAACACTCGCTGCCTGCTGGGTGACAAAGTTCAAATTCGATGAACACGAGTGAAAATTATTAGTATTCATTATTATCCATCAAACAGGCCCGTGTTCATTTATTCTAGTGTTTACCACTTAACCCAGCCAAAAATATGAGTCTCCTGCAAAGTCAATTTGATGTCACACACTTGAATACAAGATAGAGAAAAAAAATCAATATTTGATTATAAAATGTATATTTCTTATCTATGTTGTGACTATCGCAACAGAATCTTGTTATCTTCAAAAGCTCGACCTTGACAAGGTTATGTGGGATTTACTGACGGTTGCGTCGAGCAGCACAGTTTGAGAGGCACCGGTCTGTAGGCTCGGATATGCTGGGGCAAAAAGAATGAGTTCATACATACAGTTTGTGTCTTACGTCTTTACGCCTGTCAATTACCCCAGGATGTGCATATTGTTGCTTTGTACTTTGTAAAGTTGAATCTAATCTCATCTAAAAATGTGTCCTGGAAAACTCAAAGAAGATCAAACTCTAGAACACAGGCATTTGCTTTGTTTAAGACTTGTGGAAGTTGTGGAAACGTAACAGCACTTAAGTTCTTCTAAGAAAAACAATGACTCTGCAAGTATCCCTCCATCAGTCACAAACTAAAGCGCTAACAGACACCTGTAATTGCAGCCTTGAGCTGCTCCACTGGCAACAGCTGGTACCAAAACAGCAATGTCCCCATTCATTCCACTGCTGCTTTAAAATATGACAGGCCTTTGTTTTTGTGATAATTATTTCAGTACAGCCTCATACATTTAGTGAGGACTGATGTGAATGAGTGGAGAAGAGAACATTTGGTTTGAATAAATATTCCTGGTCCAAATCTTGGCCACTAGATATCCAGTCCCCTCCTCCACATCAAGCTCCAAAACTGTTTCTAAAGCCCCTTTATTTACCGCAGAGCAGAGTACTCTTAAATGTTCGTTAGTTTCCATGCTTGTGGCATAGCTAGAGGTGTAGTGCACCACTTTGATTCATTATGAAATATAACTATGAAATCAAGCCTGCTTAACACAGAATGTTAACAGTGTCACTATGACGCATCATCACCATTTCACTTCATTCATTCATGGTCACCTGATGAATCTAAGAATATCCTTGGCACACTTTCAGCGTTGTTTTTGGTCTCCTCCACCTCCTGAGGGAAATATTTAGCTCTCGCTGCTAAATGCTGGATTCCACTGTGTCTGTTTGCTGCTGAGCAGGTAGCCGACAGCAGTGAGCGTGAACGTAAAGGCCCCGAAAACAAAAGCAAGTTTGTAGAATAAAATAAATCCCTGTACGTGAAAAGAGTCATATACTGCTTTCCTAATGTCATGTGATATATTATCATAAAAAATAGTTATAAGCACTTAAAGGCTTACTACTGCTGCTAGCGTGACTGTTAACTTGTTTGTGTCATGCCTGTTCTAAAAGAGAGCAGACATGTCTACTGGAGCACGTGTCTGAGACAACATCTCTTTGCAAGGGACAGAAAGTTGATTCAGACTCACAATTCAATCACTGCACTTTTGCCTTCCAACCACAAGTAATTAAGTGTTGTGTGCCATCTCTGGTTAAAGGTGGACTTTCACTGCTGGACTGGTGCTCTGCTTTGTTTCTCAGTAGAGCCCCTCCCCCCGCTCGCCCAACACAACAAAGTACCTCCTGTGATATCGAGTCTGAGCTGCAGTATCAGCTTTCCTCACCTCCCAAAATTAAGAATGCAATTACTGTGGCACAAAAGCAGAGGCGACGGCTGGTTCTCCGCTGCTCAGCGTCATGATAATGAAGCGACAGGAGGTCAAAGGCAGTATGTGTAAAAGTAATCATGGAGTCACACTTTATGAATTTTAAATGGCCAGATAAAAGGTGAGGTTTGGGGAGTGGTAATGCTGAGGGGACAAGAAAAAAAAAACCTGCTCCTCTCATATGCCACAGAAGAAATCTAGCGGAGGGATTTCAAACATTTTGTCATTTTCGGTGGGACGTCTGTTTGCCAAAGATACCGGGAAGTTCACGATCGGGTCGGAGCATCGGTATGAGGCCGGTTTTCAAGTTGAAAGAGACTTGTGATGCCATTTTTATCCATGACGAGTATTGCAGGGGAGAAAAAAAAAATACTGATGAGCAGTCTGCTTTCCTGATTTGCAACACACGCCAACTCGAGCTGCCCACAATTTTCACTGCTGTCTTTGTTCCTAAATTGTCTCAAATTGGAGCCCGAGAAAATAATACCGGCAACTGCAGTCGGTGTAATGTGCCTGGATTGATAAAGTCAACTCAAATTATTTGCTTAAGCCCAAACTGGCAAAGAAATGTGTACGTATTTGGAACTTTGGCATCAATAATGGAGTTCATTCATTAATAATCTATAAATGGAGGAATCTGTCTATCAGTCAGTCTGTAATATGATTTTCTCAACAACCTCTCATCTGTTTTTCTTCAAACTTGGCAGGTGTGTTGCTGAGGATCAGAAGAACACTGTCGAGGAGATATATTTTCTTTCTAAAATGCAAAACAACAAATGAAAACAACTTAAACATGAAACATCTATGTATTTTACAAGCTCAGATCAATCTGCAAGGTGCAGTTCACACTCCGGGCATCTCATAAAAATCACCTACGATCAGCTACTTGACTTATCTGTGCACTTTGTAGGATTCAAACTACTAATCAGCACATATCTAACAAAAGTAGCACTGTACAGCAGTTTAAATAAATATTGGAAGGGTCCATGGGGCTTCGTAATAGTAACAGAACTACTGCTGCTCCTCATTTGCCTCGTTTGACCGCCTGAGGAAGGCGACTAGGCAGAGGTCTTGTTTCGAACTCATCTGGTCACTGGCAAATTCCGAGACGCATGATGGCGGCAGTCGTGACAACACAAACAAAATCTGAACACATCTCAGCAGTGTCACAATATGTGCTACATTGTTGTATAAGGGATCATTCTCATCACTCTTGGTTTCTCGTTCTCTAATGTGACGAGGAATAAAAATGACTGAATCTGGTGTTTATATAATCTGCTTCTTTCTTTCATGTACGCTTTCTGTTCTTGGAGTTGCTGAACACAGCTTTGTCATGATTAAATTCTATTTGATTTGAATTATATTCGATTTGAGAACAATAACTGTGGAGCACCATTATCATAATTGTACCACTGCACAACAGCAATGTCTGGATTTCTGCCTACAAAAACTACTTTCTCCTATAACCTTTGCAAGTTTAATGCCTACCTTGGGTTGCTTTGCATCACCACCAGCAATTTTAGTATGCAAGCAGGAAAAGAGAGCGAAGTCCGACTAATTTGTTACTCTGCTTAAATTTACATTCCCTGGCCCTGGGAACAGCCGCTTGCCTGCTCCGGCCCATTTGTTCAGCACTTAATAAATTGCATAGCAGGTTCAAAGAGGTGATATGATTGATCACTAGATGTGGCGCTGCGGAGCAGTAATATTTGTCTGAGGACGCAGGGAGAATTAGCAATAACTATGTATTTGGGAATTTGACTTTCACAGATGGTATAACTAGGGTGATGAAAGCTTTTTTATTAAATGCAATGAGGCTTTGCTGTGTTTTTGTGAAATAGTTTTGGAAGACTAAAGGAAGAGAAGAGCACACAGGCAGTAATGTTCAGTCATCAAATACAGTAAAATGAATGGGTTTCGTTGCCAATAACATTTACTTTAGTGTCTGTAATCATATTCACTGTGTCCTGTGTTTATCAGCGAGATTAAATTTAGGCCTTGTTCACTGACTGTTTAATGCACATCTCCAGCTCCGTTCAGTAGTAATACCAGGGATAAATGAATTTCACCTTAGTCATTCAAATGAAGGGCTCAGTAATCAGGGTAATTGCAGATAATAACCCTGGCCTGCACTGTAGGGCCTAGGGTTTTCAGGCTGCCTCTCCCTTTGCATCCCCTGATCTCACTGCTGTTGTCGTGAGCAGAGAGGGGGCTCTGAGGCATTCCCCACTGTTTGGCATGATTAAGGCAGCCTCTGACTCTTAACATGCCTCCCTGGGTGGCACATTAAGAAGCTGTGCCATGAATTTTAAAAGCATCTGTCTGCAAGTTACTCAGTAATATGTTGGGTTTTTTTCAGACAGAAACAAAATATGTTAATATCTTCTCCAAATCCATGGTACGGAGCAGACGTCAGAGTAATAAATGAGAAACATGTAATAGGTCAACTTTAAGAATAGTCATGGGACTTACGTGTTAAAAAATAAAATATAAATAAGTTTATGATGCAGTTTCAGTGGATGGTGATGCATTTTTCATCACCATCCCAAAATCTAAATTCTTTTGTTGCAATTATTGAGGATAAATAGTAATAGCCATTTATTTTTGCTCTATTAAAATAAAAAGTTATTTGTGAAGATTAGAGACTCCTGTTTGTTTGCAGGATTACGCAAAAAACTATTGGACAGATCACCTCAAAACTTAATGCAATAATATGCTATGGTCAGGTGAGGAGCCATTGTATTTTGCTGATCTGGATCGGGGAACGGCGACTGGTGGGCCTTGGCGGGGGTATGCACTCTACTGGCCACACCCTCTGTTTCATTTTTAAAAGACATAAAACCTATTGGGTAAAATTTGGTGTATCGTGGTACAAGTTCATGTGGTAGACAGATGTTTGTGGAATAAGATAACAACAAATAACTAGGTAAATGTAATGAATGCATTTTCCAAATAAACAACTTAAAGTAAGGGGTAAACTATTTAAATACCCCTTATTGGCTCTAATAAGATATCAAACTTTCTTCTTTCTTCTAAAAATATTCCTCATTCTCCTAAAAATAAAACTTTATTTTGAAAATGTTCAAGTATTTGCTTTTCAGGTAGATGGACAATGAACGTGCAGTATATGAGAGTGACATTAGTCTACTCGTCTTTTCCAAAATATTGATCTATTCCTTTATGCATCTGTGTTAAACCCTGACTGAGCTGCACACAGGCCAATCCTTTTTCAGATGCTGGTTGAAAATATCTCCTCCACAATCAGTTGTCTCTTCTTGCCATTTAAGACATCAACCCAGCTGGTGATATTTGTCCTGCGTCTTAATGTTCAGATCCCTGTCTCTTAATTGATGTTATTCTGCAGACAGGAATATTGATGGCACAGCTCAGCTGGATTGGCAGCTGCATGAATCGTTATTAGCCAGGCAGTGGCACAACCCGGTGGGCTGGGAGGAAGTTCAATAGGCTGCCTCTGATACAGCGTTATGCTGCTGGGCCCCCGGGGGAGGTGATCACGGCTCAGACAAGACATAATTAACCATCTGAGGCTGGCAGCCCACAGGCCAGCAGCCAGGTGAGGAGGTGAGAGGGATAAAACCACAGGACAACACAGAGAGGAAAGTAACCCTCTGGTGTACTAACACCATGCAGGCAGCAGATGGACGTCAGGCCACAATGCAGTCAGACTGTATCAGACAGGATAATATTGGATGAGACTGTAATGAGGCCTGTGGGGAAACTGAGCTGTTACAGCAACAACTAAACATTAAGAAAAGCATTACTGTTCCTCTCATAGATGGAATCAAAGTGACAAACAGTAAGTCACGCAGCTCGGAACGGAGTGAACAAATATATACAGAAAATCTGAAGGAAATGATGTTAATGATTTGGATTTATTATTTTGAGCAGTGCAAATAAGCAGATAGAGTTTGAGCTGCAAAATTTCTCCATGGGTCCTTATTCCCAAATATTTTGTAATTATTCAGTCAATTAAAAAACTATAATATTATTGAGATAATATAATTAAAGAATTTTTATGTAATAATGGATTTTAGATTTTTGGATTTTCACACCACCTTATATTTCTTCTGTACTTTTGACGCTGCTATATTTATTTGACAGCAATGGTGACTGGTTAGTTAACAGATTTATATTTTACACACTATATATGATAAACTTAAAAAACAAAATGCACTTTTTTAAACGGCACTATAAAAAAGGTCAGCATTAGCTCCAGCTCAACACTGAAATGCTTCTTACACATTAACGCAGTAAATGTCATTTCATTTACTTTTAGGTTTGATACTGACACTGCGTATATTTGAAAATTCATGACATGATATATAGACAACCTACACAACTTTATAAGTAAAGTGTATTTCTGTATGAAAAATGCTGACCTGTATTATCACCCTTAACTGCCCAACACAATTGAATGCACCAGCATCCTGTTATCACTACTCGTGGCAGCAGAGGCAGCTGTTGCAGCTGCTTGGCAAATGATTTCTTTATTTTTTGATTCCATCTACAAACAGAGAGTTAAAGCGAGCAACTTCTTGGAATCCATATTAAAGGCAAATATTAACCTGCTGCTCTGCACTAGGATTGGCCGAGGTCTACCAGATAGACAAATGAAAACGTGTGAAACATCAATGACATTGGAGGAAGGAGATTACGGTTCTGTCGGCCATTGTGCTGATGAACCTGAGCCTGCATGCTACGACTGGAGAAATTTACCAATCTAGTGTTTTCCTCATTTGCACTGTACCTATTCCATTTGAACATTCTGACGAGGTGAAGATGAGAGACCTGAAAGTACCCACCTTAGCCCAGGTCCCATACTGTACCACTGTAGATTAACAAACACTCTGGATATAGCTCCAGGACTCAATCTGTCCTATTTTTACCGTAGATTGTGAAGACCTCGCTAATCCCAACTTTACATAACGGCTGCTTTTTAATCGCATTTGTCAGGGAAGTGAGGCGATGATCATCAGACCAACTCGTCGCAGGAGCTGTCACATTTTTCACCGCTTCTGCCAATTTGAGCCCTTTCAAAACAAGTCCAGGAACAGCTTTCGCGGCGAGTAATCCATATAGCTGCGGATCACATGTTCTCTCACACACACACAAAAGCTGGGTCTGATAAACCCACACACCCTCTGCCTGTGCCTCGAGGCTGGCAGTGGAAGGAGGTAAATTGAACAACGGCTCGGGTGAAGCAATGCGATGGAGCAGACTATTGTTGTGGACATAGGATTAAACACCGTGTTCATTTTGTGCTCAACACGGATATTGACTTTGTGTTGTCCTATAGTCAGTTCATCCCCTCTCCACACTGTTGACATGGCGACTCACCGCTTTAAGCATTACAGTGACACTAATGTGGTGGCGAGCCAGCACAGGATCTCATGTCACCTTTCAAAGTCTGACGCTCCCATTCATATTCATTAGACACATTATTGTTGGTTAAAAGGCTCCTTGATGAAAACAAGAACACCGCCATCCTTCGCTTTGTGTCTTGTATTGTTGGACTGGTCGCATTTAATCAATGACTGGAAACGTTTATTATCTCCACACTCATCCGTCCAAGGTGAAAAAAGCACACGTTTGTTCTACAGTTCTCTTCAAATGAGGGACTGCCACGATAATGGTTTCGAATCTTGTATTTACTGCTGCTAAAAACATTTGTCAAAAACTCAATATATCAACTGATTTACTGGTTCCAGTTTCTTCCTTATCTTAATTCTTACTGTAAATTGTTTCAGGGTTTTAACTGTTTTTTTATGAAGAAACATGTAATTCGAAAAAACTGGATTCATGACAATTTGACCAGTAAAACAAAATCCATCCATGCTTTATTTATAATGCTTGTTCTTTGAGGCTCCCAATTGGCATGGTGCAGTAGGCCGGGTCGCCATTGTAATGCAAATATCAGATTCAGCTACTCCTAGTAAAATGTCCACAGAATGCCCTCATGAGCTCATGAAAACTAGAAGAAATATGTCAAGTAAATTCACAGTGAGCAAATGGGCATGACAATTCTCACACATGACAGAAATAAATAGAATATGGATATATCAGGATGGAAAAAAGGAGCCATTCACATAAAAGACACCAACAATATGTCAAATTGGGAAAACAAGACATTCGAGAGCTTTTGGTAATAAGGGCCAATGCCGGCGTTGATGTGCCGTAAACAAAAATGTGATTTCCGCAGCAAAATGTATACATTATGGACCTATTCTCTCACCATTTTTTCAACTTCATGAAAATGGCTATAAAGAGACTATTCTCACATACACATCTACAGTCAAGTACCCAGAGGAAACCTGCACAGACACGGGGAGAACACGTAATCTCCACACAGACCCTGTCCAAACATTGATTTGTGCTACCGCTGCACCATCATACCACACACTCAAACTGATAATGAAATGAATCATTTTTATGAAGTGAGTATAACCAGAGGCTCTCCATGAGGCTGGCCACTCAACGAGCTGCTGTTTCTGTCTTCCTGAGACATTCGAGTGCCAATGACTTACAATAAAAGGTCTGAGCTCTGAAATCTTTATTTGATGTGTCTGATGAACGTCAAGCCTATCAGGAAACCCTCAGATTATAGAGGCATTCGATTTTTAGAGAAAGCCTTAAATGTTAATTCTTCAAAAGGTGGTGTTCCACACACCAGTTCGAGTGAGTTTCCGTTTTGTTGCACGTGCACATGGGTGAAGCGACGCCAAAGGTTTCACACTATCTCATCTTTAGATCACATGTGGATTCAATGGAGCAAGGCCAACACCAGACATGACAGAAATAAGTTGAAATAAAAAAAGCTTTGAATGAAATCACGTTTGTTTGACGGTGTACTGAGTTAATGAGTCAATGATGAGGAGCTTATGATGGCTGCTGGGGAACACAACATTCTAGACTGCACTTCTTTGCTGTTTTCTCCATCATCTAAAGAGCGAGGGCGCCGACAGAGACGCTGATATGCAGACAGCTGATTAAAGCGTACTGAATGACTTCATGGCCGACTGTGGGAGGAGAAATCAGGCTTCTACACACAGGCTCTTGTTTACAATCATTAAGGGTGAAATAAAGCACAATGCTGCAACTAATGATCATTTTCACCATCAATTAATTTGCTTGACTCAAATGATTAAATTACTTTTTTTGAAATAGTTGATTAAGTTTCAGACACTGAATGCCAGTGCATATTTCTTTTCACCCAGATAGACTTGAAGTCATCCAGTTCATATCAGATATTTTTCAAAGCTTCTCCTTTGTCCGAACCTGCAGAAACCTGGGCGCCATGTTTGCACGCATCCTCCGCAGAGAGCAGCAGCGTTTCAGGCTGGAGTGAGCAACACCTGCTACTTGGCCCTCTCCAGCTCTGGCCACTGGGACTTTGATTAATCATACCGCGACAGGCTCTCCACCAAGATACCAAATTTAATTATGAAAGCGATAAATAATCTTTTCTAGGACTGTATAGATCATCTGCTGCTCAGGAGCCACAACTGGTGAATTATCTTCCCGTGGGGAGCGTCCCATCTTTGCGAGTGGGGTGATAGATTACCGACACGCAGCTTCTAGGGCTGAAATATTTATTTACAGCCATAGTAAAATGCTCTCATCATTAATGCTGTGCATCCTCATATAGAATTATGATCATTCTGACTTTATTCCACTTTTTTTTAAATGAGTAAACAAGAACTGGGTGCTTGATGGTGTTTTGCTTAACTTCTGAGAAGCAGTAAACATATTTGTTCATAATAAAAATTTGTCAGTCTGGGAAGATGCATTTACTTGCCATAGAAGCGATAAACAAATTACCAACTGATTCAATCAATGTTTTTAACATCTTCTTTGGATTTAGAAATTATGACACCATGCATGAACTATATTTCACGTACGTAATTGCACACACTTTTAGTTTCTTTACATGCACCATATGTTATTCATTGTTTAATCACACTTGGAGCATCTTTTCTGCCCTCTTTCATGTGTTCACATGGTTCAAAGATGCAGGAGATGTAGGGATGGCGATTTGTGGCTTGCATATGCACAGATCGTTCCTGGCAGTGTGAAGGTTATAAACAGCAATACAGGAGGAGTGAATTTACTCTGGATAATTTAGAGAGTCAAGATACATCAGTGAGCATCACAAGTGAAGGCAGAACAAGGAGGGGGGAAGGAGGAAGAAGAAAAATCAAATAAATTCAGAGGAAGGCTGGCAGACATTATGTCCATTTGTCACCTTGCGCCGCACGCAGAATAAAAAGCTTGTATGAATGGAGTCTATTATGGGATGAGAGAGCCACTAAGCTGCTTGCCACTGTTGATTTCTTTCAGCAGTCAATAAATTGAGCAAGGCCGAAGCAGGCCGTGTATGTTCCGTTAAATGCAGAGCGCCGCTCGCCATGTCGCACTTTTCACCAACGCTCGAGCAGTTTCTCATGATAGCTATTCTCTGTATTGATCTGCTGTATTCATGTGCTCACCAGGCAGAAAATGTAGAGGAGATAGATGCTGTCTTTTTGGGAAACATAATGGTCCTAATAACACCTATGGTGCTACAGTCCTGCACATTAAACCAACATTAGCACTGAGGGCTGGAGCACACATCGAATTCCTGTTCCACAGACATTTATAGATCCACACTAAGCACTCCAGGTCTCATATTGACATAATACACCAGGCCGTCTATCTGCCTCATTGAAATGATTCAACTTAAGACTATCGCATCACATTATGTAAATTCTGCTTCATTAGCCCAGCGTTTCACTCGGATGAGAGGTAAACACCATTCGAAAACTATAATGAGAAATTCATGAGATGAGCATCTTTCATGTGTCGTCTTTCTGTGTTGTTTGGAGTCAGACGACATGATGGGATTTGTACGCTTTTGTTTATAGTCCACACAGTTCACTGAGAAACAATCAACACAAAAGTATGTCTTACGCAGCCACTGACATATAACCAACAACAATGTGCTTCCTCTAAAGAAAATATGTGCTGCATCTGTTGCTCTTGCTTTAATTTCTGACATACTGGGTAAACGATTCCAGTCTTATTTAACTTTTGAACATAATGAAGGGAGAAATACAATTATCACCCATATATGGCTGTTAGGGGTGATAATAGATATAGACAACTATAATATAGATATAATATAGAAAAGACAACTCAAAAGCAGTTGAAAAATCCTGTGCCAGCTGTCTATTAAGTTTTATTTAACATAAACTTAATAGACTTAACATAACTTAACAGTTATAGCGACATCAGATTTTATGTAGTTCACATCAACAAATTAAAAAACCTGTTAATTATAAAAGATATCAACAAACTAGTATGGCCTATTCATTCTTGATATTTTAACAGTGGAGCCTTGTCTGTTCCTATGTTAAAGTAGCAGCAATTTTGAGTTTAGAGCAATTTACTTTTCTTTTTTTTAAAAAAATCATCATTCATGAGTCATATCAACCTGAATTGATGATAACCTCGAGTCTTAATTCAATACTGTTACATTATGTGGTCAGATGTATATGTTAGATATCGTGATTCTTGCTCGACAACAGCATTTGGAAAGGATGCACAGGTTTATTAAACTGCAACGGTAACAATTATCAGCAAACATAAGCAACATCAGCAGTAGTAGCTGGAGCTTCTCACCGATAGCTAGTGCTGTCGTCAGCTACAAATAACAAACGTGCTGGTGGTTCATCTTTATGAAAACTTGATGAAAAACTAAATGGAACTTGAGATTTAATATTTTTGAACCAGTACTTGCAGAGTTTAGAACAGCTGTACTATTTTCAATGTATCATATTCAAGTTATTTATTCAAAACACGAGTAGCGTAAATTGGCATCAGACTCATTATTGGCAGATACTCAATATTAAAAGACTTTGATCAGCACAATCCAATTATCAACGACTTCAGCATTATCCATACACATCAGGATTTTTTGTTAAAAATAGATCAACAGGGTGCACGGGGACTCAACTCTTTTTCAAACTGCCATGTTCTTGATTCTAAAGTTGACAGAGACTGATCACACATCAGTTGAGCAGAGGCCTTTAAAGGTACAGTGTGTAGAATTTTGTGATATCGAGTGTACAAAGTGCATGTTGCAGCTGAACACCCCTCACCTCACCCTCCCCTTCCAAAAGTGAAAAAGAACTCAAAAGGTGTTTAGTTTGTCCAGTCTGGACTAATGTAAAAAACATGGCGGCCTCTGTAGAGAGGGTCCCCTCGATGTAAATATAAAGTATTTAAATATAAAGGGTCTTTTCTGAGCTAAAGAAAACTACAATTCATACATTTTAGATGAAACAAACTAGTGAAAACATCATGAGGATTATTCCACATTTAATTCCTGCCAATAGTTCCCTTTCACATAAATCTTACACACTGGACCTTTAAACAACACAGACGCATTGTCACATTCCTACAAAACATAGAAACAACCAACCTAAGTTTGACTTTCATTGTCTTTCATCTAATCTAAATGAGTCAATGGAAGGGTCCACTGTAATGCAGTAAAAATAACTTTCTATTTCGAAAAGACAAATAGGGTGAGATATCTGACCTTTAGCAGTGCACCTACTCTGAAACTTACAAAACTTTATGTAAATACATGAGCACTAATGTGCTGCTTGTGTATTTTCAGATCTATTCTTGTGTATTAAATAAATCTACTCTGGCCTGGTTTAGTCACACATAGGTAGTTTATTAAGAGTAGGGTATAAAATAAACAGGATTTGCCTGCGGAACATACGTCCCATTAGCGCTACCCTCTTATATCACAGCGATGGAACTGTCTCATAAGTGGCACAACAACATTCTCCTACAGGATCCATCAAGTGTCCTGTGTCCCAATTACCAATCTGTGATCTTTCCTCCATCTTTCCTCCTCCTACTAGACCACACTCCTCTTCCTCATTATTCACCCTCAATTATGCGAATAGTGAATCGTCCTGCACTGCCTAATTACTTCATCGAGGAAGATGATAAGTTAATTTTGTGATTAACCCTGCGAACCTGAGCAGACGAGAATATCATGAGCGTGATTATCGTCTTAGTTTGTGTGCACTCTTTGACATTGGGACACTTATTTACGACGGGTGAGTAAATGTCACAGGATACCCAGCTGGCACATTTAGAACACAGTCAATTTTAAAAGCAAAGAAAGAAATGATTTATTCAATAATCATTTCAGACATATTTAGGTGGACTTGAAAATAAGCAGCATTAAAGCCGACTGTTTCTCGGTGGCAGAGGAATTAATTGTCCTCAGAGCCTTGGCATCATTGTCATGTAAAAAAAGATGGCAGCATACATAAGGCAGGTACGGTTTAATTAGTGCTCAGGCTCGCTGTTGGCTTCTCCGCTCCTCTCTCTCGTCACTGCACCACCTCCTCTGATTGCTAGCATTACCACAAATTTGCAGTTGATAATCAGTCTCAGATTCCTTCTGAATTTCTCATTACGCCGCTGGAGATGTCACTTGGGCTTTGAGTTTGCATTAATAGGGTTTAATTTGCACACCGTGTGTGTGTGTGTGTGTGTGTGTGTGTGTGTGTGTGTGTGTGTGTGTGTGTGTGCGTGTGCATCCATGCTAAGACAACGCCTCGTACACATCACACATGTCAGGTACAATCTTGTAAGGATTCCCAGGAGGCCACTTGTTAACCCATTTACCCTTCATTCTTCATTATTTCATATTGGTGGAGAATGATTATATTCAACCCTTAGAGCACAAACAGTTTCAGCAATAAGAGAAGAGCTCATTCAAGATACCACCCTAACACTGTAACAGAATTCCTGTGCTACACTGCGTTGTGTCAATTTTGACTATTGAGGCACAAAAGGGCCAAAAAGATTTAGTTGGAGCTGCTGGAGTGCAAACATCCCTGAATAGGACAGAACTGCAAACGTTAACCAAATATCTGAAACAGCAACATCTAGCGGAGGCTCTAATACTGTGGATGTTCCCTGGAGTTTCAGAGACTACGGCAACAATCAACGTGCACAGAGGCCCGGTTTTCTAATGCCAGTGATGCCATTAAAGAATGAGTGCAGAAGTACCTCAATGCAGATTTGTCACTTTTTCTAACATCAAGTAAAAAACATTACGTGATAGCTGAAGTAAAAAAACTTTGATCAACACCCAGTGGCTGGCTGTAGTATAGGCCATTAACCCCGCCTCCTCCATGTAAGTGGATGGGTAATGGAAGGAAATGGAGACGCTCTTTATATGAAGTCCTATGATTTTAATCAACTCCCTGATTCCTCCACAGCCTCATTCACATCACTTCAGCCTGTGGAGAAATGAAAAGCTTTCCTTTCTTACAAGCATGATTGTCTGACCCTAACCACACCTTATTTTTAGATATGTCTGCACAAAGTGTGAACCTTAGTAAAATATATTGGAAATCAAATTACTGAAACTGCGTTCTTACAGAGGGGGAGTACATCAATTCAGAAATTCAAAAAGATAAAATTTTAGATGGTTTCCAAAATAAAATATTTCAATGCTGCAAATGCAATCGAATTTACATTTGAAAGTTGAGCAGTCAGTTGTGATAAAGTTCCTTAGAGGGTTCAAATCATTGTGAGCTTTTTGGTGCCTCCTAACTAAACTTAAATGAGAAGTTGCTCCAGACTTAGATATGGATAAGCCAACGATGAACACTAACCTACATATTAATGCCTGAACAAATGTGAAACTGCGCCCATTAATTTTTTGTTCTTGATTAAACTGCGAGGCATCACGCTGCACAAGTGACTTGTAATCAACTTCCCATCATTAATGGCCCTGTTATCTGCACCTGGCTCCTCAATAAACAAACATCTCATCACCCCCCCTCTCCTCCACCCCTACCAATCACTTGAAAGTTATCACACCGAGTGGCTCTTCCAGCATCATCAGTATTACAACTGGCTGACTCTGGGACCCGCGAGGCTGAGAACCTGCGTAGAGGAAAAAAGAAAGCTTGATCACTTTCCTCCCGGCGAAATGTCGCTGTTCTTTGAATCGTAATCACGGCTCGGCTCAGCTGGACTCGGTGTTGTCGAGGCCTGCGGGCCAGTTTAGCCTGCTGACTGATTCATGTCATGTCTGAGAGCAGCATACTCAAAGAGGCCTATCATCATTCACTTGTGTTGGTCTCTGTTTATGGGCCACTCTCTATTGATGATGACTATATCGCACAATCTTTAATTAGCGGCTTTTGTGCGAGAGACAAATGGAAAAACAAAAGCACAGAGCGGTGCGATTAAAAATACTGAGAAAGCTCTTGATGAATAAACATTTTAATTATGGTGTTAAATGTAAAATGGAAGGTAACATTTACAAACAAATTAGAGTAAAGGTCACTTCTGTTTGAAAGTGTTTCGCTCATTATTTTTCTCCACACAGTCGTGTTACATAAATCTCAACCAGTGTAACACATTTTCTTTCATTGCCATTCCTTAATATATACATGTTTTTAATGCATGCAAGTTTATTAACAAAACGTTTCTCCTTTACACTAAACTGACAGTCCACATGCTGCAGACATGCTGTTTTTCCTACTGGCAAGCATCGCATACGAAACTAAAGGACTAATGAAGTAATTTTAACAATAATGGAAGTAATCATGATGCAAATTATTAAAGTTAAAATATATATATGTATAATATACATATATATAGTGGATGGATGGAAGGAAGGAAGGAAGGTAGGGATGGATGGGTATTTATATACGGCTGGACAAACATCTGACGTAAAACATTAAAACCAATGTGTTATACCTCTGCCCCATGCATTACATTGCTTACATTGCTATTGTTGAAAATCATATTAGAAAATCTACATACAACTCAACACACACACACACACACACACACACACACACACACACACTACACAGTATGTTATAGGCAAACCCTTTCTGATCATATCTTTGACATCTTATTTACCAGCCAAGTCATACACCAACATCAATATACTTGCAGTAAACTCATCAATCACTGATCGAGGCTTTTACCTCTTGATTTCCAGCTCAACAGAGATTGTGGATTGACAGTAGAGGAATAGCTGCATGTGAAATACTCCAGAAAATCTTTATCACCTCTGGAGAATTATAAAAAGTAATGATATTTAACAGGAACAAGTTATGTGTGCAATAATGCAAATTGAGCTGACTTTCTATTTATTGTTATTTAATAATCAGACATATAATATTCCATTTCTTTAAACGTATTAATATTTGTGTGGACGTTAAATGTTTTTATTCATTCATTCACCAAGCACCTGTACCTTAAAACACAAATAGACGCGCATCGTGTGTTGCCTGCCTGCCTGCCCTGGTTTTCACCTATGGTTTTCACAAACAACGCATCACGTGACTGCAGTAGCTCAGGTGAGCTCAGGTAAGTCAGTAAAAAAACTATGACAAGCCGCAGGTGTTTAAATCAAAGCCACCCTTTAGCACAGGCAGCAGCAGCAACGTGTTTGATCCTACCTGCTGGTGTGACGCCGTCCTCCCGCGCGTCCCGGTGTGGACAACATCCATGAGAAGACCATCCGGAGCAACACTTCCTCTGGTGTGGACAATATCCATGAAGAGACCATGCAGAGCAACACTTCCTCTGGCGTGCACAATATCCATGAGGAGACCATGCGGAGCAACACTTCCTCTGGCGTGGACAATATCCATGAGGAGACCATGCGGAGCAACACTTCCTCTGGCGTGCACAATATCCATGAGGAGACCATGCGGAGCAACACTTCCTCTGGTGTGGTCAATATCCATGAGAATATTATGCGGAGCGACACTCCCTCTGTTGTGGATACACGGCTGAACTCTGTGATGACGAGATGTTTGTGCTTATTTACAAACAACAACGTGCGGGAGCCACATCTGTACCAGGTGTGCTTCAGCTGTTTATTCCCACACTTCCTGTTTGTCCACTCTGTGGCGTCTCGGGCCCGTGTTCATTTTCTTGTTTGCGTCCTCTGACCAACAGGTGCGGCAGTGAGCAGCGCCCCCTGCTGCCCGGAGTCATTACCTGTGGGGGGTGGGTGGGGTGGGGGGCTGCAGGTGCATTATCATCTTCTCGTGTAGCGGAGGATATTACACAATATCACATTTTCAACATCATCACGCAGTTAATTATTAATTATTGGACTGTGTCGTTTCATTTATCGTCATTATCCTAAGTTTGTTGCGATAGATCTGGTTTCTAAAGTAATAACTTTTTTTTGATTAGTTTAAATGATGCAAATGAACCTAATGAACAGCAGAATCAGAAAGTTGAATAACTCAGCCTCAGTCATTATTCACTGAAATGATTTGGGATTGATTTTCATGATATACCAACAGACTTGGATACTTGTTCATCTTAATTCTGTAAATAAAATGTGATTCCAGTGAAGCAGTTGATTTTTTAATTGAATTTAGGGACCAGTGTAAGATTTCCATGCACATTATGTTCACAACATCGTAGAATGAAAACCTAAAACTGATAAGTGAAGGATGTTTGGTAATATTCTTCTCATATTAATTAAAGCATGTTAAGAAAAAGGGGCTGATAACACCTTATGTCTAGTTAGTATTATAACCAGTACAAATATATGGAACAGTATGTATTTTATTTTTATTTATTTAGTTATACACATTTATTTAGTGTATATTTGTTTATTTTCATGTGGACAGTTTTACATGTGCAGGGACCAGATCTGAGTCCTCTGACCCTGGAAAAAATATTCCCAAACCCACAGTTTGAGTCTTACACGGCCTTAACAATTTCAATTGTGTGTGTGTGTGCTTCACTATTTTTAAGGATAGTCTTATATTCTCTCATAGTCTCACAGCGGGGGGGCATACAATCGATCAAGATGTGCCCTCACTGTTTCTTGCCACTCCATGTTATTTGTCACTATTGGTCTGTATTCATTCATCCCCATTTCAGTTCACCTCGACCACACAGCACATGCACTTCCCATCGGACACTGAATTTTGAACTGGGACTGCAATAGATCACATATCTGCAGAAAGTTTAAATCTCTCAGAGTAGATTTCTGTTGCTCGGTTCTGTGAGCGTTTTATCTTTTCCTGTGCTTTAATACATTCTGAGGGACATTTCTGGCAAATTCACGCAGACAAACATGAAAACATCAGAGATGCATGCAGCCCCCATTGTGTCTTAAGAGCACAGACTGCATCTGACTGAGGTTGCTGTTTTTCCATCCTGTCTTTTACATGAACTGATTTGGCCGGAGACTCTCGCCTTGCTGGGAGCCAAACGTGATGTGATGCCGACTGACACATCATGACGTCCCCTCGCCCTTTTTGCTGACTGCAGGCGCTCTGGTGGAGTCTGGTGCTCCACCTCACAGCCCGCAGTTACCCAAATATCACCTCACCGGCTTCTGACAGCGGGGGGGAAACAGCATGAGATGTGAAACACAGAAACACGATCGTCTGCAGGCCTGGCCTTGTACCGGAGGAGTTCCACCTCTGCATGTTGGAGGGAGATAAAGCTTGAAAGGTGCAGATAGGGAGAATAAAGTGTTGCATGGTGTCATACAAGTGCATACACACTCACACATTTTTTTCTGTTGGCTCTCGCAGGAACAAATAGATTTCCGTGTCAAGTTTCATATATGGTTCACACATCAAAAATAACTAGGAGCGTGACAGATGTGAGTGAAGTTTCAATATTTCAACTCCACATAAACTATTCAAAATGTCTTCCTCTGAGAAAACAGTGAAATATCATTAACAAAGGGAAGATAAATCGGTATTCTGTGCTGACAAAGAAATACAACACACACCAATTGAACTGGTTCCGATAGTAAAAATCCCATTCATTTTCGAATTAGTGATTTTAATTTATCAGCTATAATAATATTTTAACCATCATAGGTAGACTTACCACAACCTAAGAGATTGTGAAACAATGTTAAATTCTCTTGTAGAAGCCACAAGTCTGAATGATATTTATTATAAGATGTACTACCCACAATCCTCAGCAGGACTTTACATTTTTGTTTCAAAATTCAAAACATACATCCAAAACACAAACTACAATTTCTTGCAAAACTATATTTAAGTCAAGGTTAAATTCAAGAAGTGCTGGAAGTTGCTAGAAAGAATCGATACACACTGTTTATGGGATGGATAGTTCCTTCCCTCTTAAAATAATTATGTACACAGTCCTATACCATTACCTTTTATCTGTTTTTCAATTTATTTGCTCTTTAATGTTTTAATGGTCACAATTCATCTTGTAGCTGGTCCGCCTGGTTCTAGGTTTAAAACCCTTTTTATCAGGTTTTTCTGAACCATCAATGGGAAATTTACTTACGGAAGCTGAGCTGTTTTAAAAGTGGGCGGTTACTCTCACGCTCTATACCTCAGTGTTAACGTATGTAGGTTCTTAACCACGTGCAAATACAGTAAACCCTTCATATGGCTGCATTTTCAGTTCATCAAAATGACCCTGGCATCAAACGGTGCTTTACAGATAAGCTGCACCGCTGAGACTCAAGCAGTGTGAAGTAACGCAAATATTTCTGCCTCCTCGTGTCATACTGTGCTGCGCCGCGGCAACATGGCGGCCCTGACAAAAAAAGCCAGACACGTATATAAATAAATAAGTCAGTAGGAGATGTGCTCTTGAAGCTGTATTACTGGGCTGACGGCTTAAGCTTAGGGAGAGGGAATGAGAGACAAATTTAGCAGCAGATCTTAGAATAACTAGGTGGGGATAAAGCTTATAAAAAGTGCAAATGGCTGCACTTCTGGACAGTGTGTGCTTAAGGCCCCGAGATGAAGTGCTGACTGTAATATGTTTGCAGTTTTGAAGGGGTGGAGAAAAAAAAAGTTTTAATGAACTAATTTAGACATTTCAAAGCTCTAGAGACTTGAACAGGGGTCACTGGACTATCCACAACCTTTGACTGAGCAACGCTTTGATCCAGTTTGTAGACAAGGGAGAGAAGATTTGCTGGATCAATGACAATAACCAACACTGCCAGGTTTTATTAGTAATATTGATTTAATTCTTTGTCATCCATGCTAAGCTGACAAACTGTTTGCTGTAGCTCTTTTTTTATTGTGCAGATACGAGAGTGGCGTCATTCGTCTGATATGTGCTTCAGGCAGTGGCAGATCTAGGATTTTTCATGATCAGGAGCCATAAAGGGGCCACAATTTAAACAGAGGTGCATGTTTAAGTCATTCCTTGTTGTCATTCCACTATTGTTTAAAAACACAGTCAGGGGATTTATCTTTGCAACAGTTGGTAAAACAAGTTATAAGAATGATTTTGAAAAACGCCCTTTGCTAAGGACATAGGTGAATAATACCACAACTTTGTTTACCAGCTACATTCATGCAACCAATAAGCAGAAATTTAGTCTTTTTGTGAATAATATCAACGCCATCAAGCCAAACTACTATAACTCAGACTGTAATGTGATCTGAGATAAAATGAGCGAGGCCAGCACACTTCTATGTTCTATATCTCAGCTGTGTTCATCCTGTGATTACAACACCTTACACATAACAAAAGATTACACAATTACAGCACATCCTTTTTATTTCTACAAACTGCAGCCAATTAACACTCTGTAAACTTGAATACATTTCTTCATATACCAGAGTATTTTCCCCTCCCTCTCAGCCCCTGAAACAGAAAGAAAAATGGGAGGTGTGATTACACCCTCAGCCTCTGTGACCGGGACATCTGTTCTGTGGCAGATACTCTTCCCTGTGGGCCTGCACTCTTCCACTGCTGGGCGTCACCCTCTTCAAACGGCGCCCACAGAAACGTTTCCTCGTTCCACTCCTCCGTCTCCTCCACTGGAGTCAATACACTGCTGCTCCAGGAGCTATTACCGATATGCTCCGGCCAAGTGTAAAACCTCTATCTGCTAGTTATCAGCACACCAACTCTCTCCTCTATGGAAACTTCCCATTATGCCTCAGCACTTCTCCTCCACCTCCAGCACACATGAAATTGGAATCTATTTTTGGTCCATTTGAGGAGGTTTGGTCAGATTGTAAAGTATCACCTGGACAACACATCAGTGTACAAACAAAATGCTTTTTTAGACAATATGTAATCCAAAAAAAAAAAATCACAACCCCAGCAACTTACTGTGTGGTATTATGCTAACTAACTAACAAACAGAACAAATACATAACCTCCTTGGCAATGATATAACCAGAAGGGTGCTCTGAGAGTGCATACCTCCACCAAGGCTAATGCCCTTTCTTGCCATAACAAAGCAGTTAAGTACTTATCATCAATTATCTCGACTGTAATTTTCTAATTTGTCCTGCCACATTTTTATAATGAACCAATTTTTTTTTACATTTCTCATTATATCATAAGAGCTCTATTACTTAATGCATTGTATAGCACATTGTTCGCTCGTGTCTATAAAGTTGTTACTGTCTACACAGACAGTCAGGCTTGTGCACATTCACATGGACCGATGCCACCGCCACTGAATACATTAAGTCTGTGAGAAAGTAAAACATTTTTAAAAAATCCGGGATCTGCCCATAATGGGTTCTTTCATGACTCATCACTCATTCTCGTTTTATTATTCGTAGGTATCCATTCAGTAGTTTCTGCGTAACCTTGCTAACTAACAGACAAACAATTGAAAACATAACTTCCTAGGCAGGGGTAATAATAATACTGCCACTGAACACGACTCCATCTTCACAGTGAGTATATTGGAATCTGCAGGAGTAAGATAAATCAAATTTTTTTAATTAAACCAAATGAACAGTTTTGTGTGAATAAAACATCAGACTCAACTGAAACAGCATTTCTTTGAAATAGAAAAATTTAAATGGAGATTCATTGGCTTTTTACGAAAGCAGAATTACATTACCTTACATCTCTATTAAGATCTTCATAAGCGCACATAATAAAAGGGCCTATTAAAGATTTAATAAATGAAACTCTGAGTGAAGTCGAATGGATTTGGTGAGGGCTGCGGGTTAGAGGCTCTCGCTCTAACACACACACACACACACACACCCACAGCCAGAAAGAGAGGGGACCTGGGGTCCTTTTATGCTGGAAGAACAAGCAGAGCTGTCAGAAATGGATTATTCTTGTAAAACTAATTTGGTTTCAGTTTTGAGAGAATGGAGCCATGTTCTACTCCGGGTCTGTTGGCAAAACAAAGCCCAATGTGCTCCAATAAAAACAACCTGTGTGATGTAGAACGTGAAGTGTTCTGGTATGAAACATGCACTGGTGAAATCACACCTTCAGAGTACATGTAACAACTGCAAACCAGTACAATAAATCACATTAAAAATCAATTTGTTTTATGAAGAGTGATAATATCCATAGACCGTCTGGGTCTTGGGGTCTTGACAGATAATCATTCTTAATAAGGTCAAGAGTTCACTTATGTAAAATGGAGCAAAACCACAAATGGCTTATAAACTAGCAATTAAGAGAAAATCAGTTTCGAGAGTATTCCTTAGCTTGAGAAAACAGGATTTTACAGTTTCCCACTAAAAGTCAAGATGATTGAATTTTATATGAGATGTCTTCACACTCAGAAGTTCCCAAGTTAATCCTGGAGTAGTTTGTCTTTGGTTGGACCAAATAAAACAATTGCAGTCATATCCTGCCATCTGTGTGTCATCAGCAAGCGGTGGGAAAAGAAAATGAGGTTGTTATGATCAAAAGTCGAATATAAGGAAGCAAATTACATATAGAGACTATTATCAGCTGCAACAGGGACACAAATGAATGAGTTACAGCAGAATTAAGTTGTCATAAGGAGCATGTAAAAAACAAATGGGCCTAAAATCCACCCATGAGGAACGTATGAGAATGTGAGAATTTGAATGATTACAACTTCCAGAACCCGCCTCTGCTTTCCAAAACTGTCTCTAATCGTCCCTCTCTGCAGACTAAACAGGCTGTAGGTGGAGCCAGGTTTTTCCCATATTAACTGCCTTGTGTACTGCTGTCAGATCCTAGTGACAGTTTTAGCAAATATGAAAAAAGGTTATTTTTATAAATGTTCTCTGCTGCACCTTTAAGGAACAACAAAGAAGAAAAAGCATTATCTGAGACAAATCGTGCAGACAAGACTTGAACAGGTCAAGGTCAAACCATCTCTCAAGAGAAAGAGAATGTCATCCAAAAGAAATGTCAAAACTCCCTGCATCAGCTCGTCCTCTTTCCATCATATCAGCCAATTATTGTATGATTTACCTTTAAAGCCATTAAATATACAAAACATCTACAAGAACATCTGGAAGCTTTTCTTTGAACACAGAGAACGCAGCAGCTCTGCTTTGGTTATTCCATGATTTGGACCCTCGGGGTGGCTAATGCTGAATGTAATAATCTATTCAAACACAGCTTAACATTATTGATCCCAATGTAAAGTTATTAATGTGAGGGCCGGTGGGCTGGGAGGGCGACAGGCTCACTCCCCTCCATGTCATTTATTTCTCTCTCCACCATGTTAGCCAGACTCTATTAATGTCATAACAGTGTGTAGTTTTGCATGTGTGTTCCTTTAACGGGCAGGTTGACAATGACAATACGTACAGTTTGAGATCTGAACGGTTGACAGGAAAAAATCCAAAGCACATCAAATCGTAAGTTTATGAATTCACTAGAAGGCAATCTATGGTATGATATTTATATTCTTTGTGTTTTATTAATACTAGAGAAGTTCAATTTGACCAAAAATAGCAATAATACTTATAAACAATTTTTGATTACATGTGTACAATCAATCAGTGTAACAGTTGTAATTTATTTTAATGCACTATCATCAGGGGGCTCCTGCACTCTTAGTCGCTTCAGGTTCAGGACCATGGACAGCAGTCACATCACACTTCAGCCTGAAATCTGTTTCCCAGCTGCCTCGGTGTTTCACAGTGTTTTATTTGACTCTATATCTCTGAAGTTTCTCAGTCATCCAGGCCATGGTGTCTACAGGAGTTGTATATGGGCAACTGGACTTACTTGTGTTTCTTCAATGAGGAATTTGCGCTTCTGCAGTTCCTTTCCATCTAAGTCTTGTGAAGACTCTGCCTTTCTCACGAATCTGGATCCTTCCTCCTGATCTTCACCAGGAAGATGTGATAAAAGTTCTCAGTCTTGGTTTTTAGTGTATCCATTGTGAAGTGCGTCTGCATCACTCTCTCTTAGAGTAGTTGGTTCTGAGCCCGTTATTACATAAAACGGCATAAACTGGGATTGACACATCATTTATTTAGAACTGATTTAGAAAATCCTGAATCACAATTGCGTCAGTGTTTGCAGAAAATATTCTAAATACATAGTTTTAAAAGAGCAATTTTTCATTAAAATAGAAATCCATGGGCACACATACACCTCAGTGCACAAACCTTGCTCACCCTGCATTCTGTAATCAATCACATTGATAACTGCCTTGCAGGCACACACACGTCCTTGCACGTACAAACACACCTACACCCACACTTATACATGCACTGCAGTCAGCTGCATGTGCCAAGTAATTAAAGCCCAAATCATGATATGTCAGAGCCCTTCCTCGTGCCCTGCAGCTCCTGGAAGATGTCCTGGCTTATCAGAGCCGTATTGATCTGAGCCGGAGGAGAAGCATGGTCTGAGGGAATTTGTGTTCATTTTGGAAGAGGACACAGCTGTCAGCGGGCCAAAGATTAGTCCGTCTAAAGAGCTTTTCTTACAGCATCTCTAAATAGAGCTTGGCTGTATGCAGACGATGAGAATCAACCCCCCCCCCCCCCATGTCTGAAATAAATCATGCACCTTGTACGTGTCATTTTTTCAAGAGCACAGAGAGGTCTGGGATAGAGCTTCGCCTGAACTAGAAGTGCTGGGTCCATCAGTCTGTCATCAGGAGACCTCACTGCCAGCATCAGTGTTGTGAGACTCTCTGTGTTTGGTGGGGTAAACTTTGGCTGTTGTTCCCTGGTGGAGACTTGTTACTCTGAGCAGGTGTCGGCAGGATTTTAACTCAGCCAAGTTAACAAGCAGCCTGATTTACAAGTGTTGTTTCCTGACAATGAGGTAATTCCTTTAATTGCTCCACTTGGTTGCGTCTGTCACAAAATCCCTCTGAGCTCGATAAATATGATTCCAGTTGTGATCAGTTCAGGAAATTAGAGTCTGTTAGTCAACAGGAAGTTTGTGTCACAATAACATCAGGTTGGAAACCACATGTCAAAGCTGGCAATTCTAATCAATATTTTTTATATTAGCGATACTATTATAGACTGCGGTGTATTAATATATTATTTTATATTTGCAGGTTTTGTGTCTACAATCTTAATCCTAAAAGTAACTAGTTCCCAAACTGTTAAATCAAGGTAGTGGAGTGAAAAAGACCATATGCCTGACAACCTAAGTGTAACTGTCATTTAAAAAGCTTAGCGTGATTCCGCTGGAAACCTTTTTTCATAAAGTTGCACTAATGTTGTCTCAGTGCTGGTAAGTCTTTCCCTAGTTGTAAGTGAGCTCAGTGCCACTCCCACCATCTCCTCACCACTCCTAACCCCCGTCTGATGGATCCCCTCGTGTTCATTTATTGAACCCAGGTAGGTGAATCCAATTAGTGTTTCTGTGTCTCCCACCTCGGGCTGTGCTGTTTCTTACCTTCAAAAAGCCAGGGATCTTATTAGCCCACGGTAACGCCTCTGTATTTTATACTATGGCTTTTATGGGCTCGCCAATGTCACTGCATCAAAGGAGCCGTGTCTGTACATGAATCTTGCCATGCCAGAATCCTTCAACCCCATTATCCCAGTGAAGTGCCCTTCCTCGGCCGTTTGTACCCACCAGCAGCTCGCGCCATTACCTTCCTCTGGGTAATTGCTCTTTAGGCTTCTTGTCTTTCTGACCTGCTCTCGTCAGGACAGGAAATAGCTAAACTTAGATTTTTGTGTTTGATTTTCTGAATTTTTGAATGCCTTTAAAATGTGTCATACTATATTGTATTCTCTATGATATAAAGTCTCATATAGTAAGTGTTGACCCGAGCGAAAAACATCTCCACCATGGATACAGAAGCAGCCCTCATAAAGTGGTCAGACCTGGGTAAATACAACAGCAGCTCAGTGAAACCTCTGAAAATTTACATTACATTATATAATCTTACCTTGAGAAGAACTTCCATCGTTTGACTGCTTTCCCATTAAACTCAAATTAGATGATTATTTACTCTGCAGGGCTCTGGATCTGCTCAGTCATGCATCGCCGATCTCTCAAGTCCCCCACCGCAGCGTCAGATGGATATGAAAAAAAAAAAAACCTCAAGGATAATGGAAAATTGATTTTTATCTCCTCCATATCTGTTTAAATATGATTAACAGTGAGCTTGACACAGCACGTCAAATTAATAATGACGTGTGGTGGGAAAAAGCAATCAATAATTGACAAGATAAATATAGATAACGGGTTCATAATGCTCCCGACGAGAGTCACGCCGATAACAAATGGAGCATTAGCATGTGAATGATAATCAGGAGTCATTAGGCAGGTGTGAATGACAATACAATAACCCGGTGGCGAGTGCATTCTGACATCACCTCTAGCACTTTGAGGGCGGCCGCTGAAATTAACCGGGCCCCCGCATCTCTCTGTTCATCTGCTCTGCAGCCTGATAGGAACCTAGAGGTCATTTGGCAGAGCAGCTTGTTCCTCCTCCATGTTAACTCCCCCCCACCGCTGAACGCAGCTCCACTGTTTCCCCCTGAATCAAAAGTGAAGTGGCGGCTAATGAAAACGAATAGCACATTTGTATATCGTTAGCGCCGTGCGAAAGGGCTCCCGGGGGGGAAGTGTTGGGCGTGTGAACACAGTTCAACAGTGATTACGCGGAGGTTAACGGCCGGCCTGACATAAGTGTTAGACTCCTCGTATTATGTCGATTCACTGAGCTGTTGAACCATTACCACTCTCTCTCTCTCTTTCTCTCCCCCTCACACACAGATAAAGGTATTTGCCCACGGCGAGACAGATGTACTTTGCATTTATGAGAGCATACATTATGTTAGACATCAAACATTTGCTTAACACTGCCTCGGAATCTCATTTCATTTCAGTCAGGTTGCAGCTTCAGCCCAGTTCTCTACCTGATACTGTTTCCTGTGGGATACATCTACCTGTTAATGTCTGTCTGACTGTCTGTCTGTCTGACTGTATGAGTAACACATCTCTCACAAACCTTATTGGCTTCACACTTGGCATGTCTATTTTCTATTGCACAAGTGCAGGGGGAAGATGTTGCTGCCATTGGACAGCATTTAGCAGAAGCTTTGAATAAACAAGCGACCAGCGCTCTGTCAGTGGGGGCAGGGCAGCGTGCTTACAGTCAGTCTATGGACCGAGTTTAACATGTCTTCATTTACATTCTCGGATGAACTACAGCAGCGGATGGCAACTGGGTCAAAACCATGGCCAGGTCATTTTTATTTCGAAATATCAGACAGACACAGACGGACTGAACTGCGACAGCTGCTGATCTCCATTATACCAACAATATTCATAGAATCAAATCCTGTTTTCAAAGTGAAAGCCCAACATTTGTTTTGTTGCTGCAATGCTTTATACTGAGCATAAACACAGAGCTTTTATTTTGAAAAGCTGTGAACTTGATTCCGAAGATTGTGTCTGAAACAGTCCACACTCAATGTATAAAAAACTAACAGCAATAAGTAATTCATTCAAACTTATGCTGCACACTTGAACAGTAGGTTAAAACTAATTCAGTTTTATTTCATGAAAAACATTGACTATAAAATCGTCACTGCAGATAAACCAGGTAGGATGAACTTAAAGTTTTATAATCTCACTCTGCACCATAGACTGTTCATAAAAAGCTCTGCACACAACGCCCAGCACACAAACAGTAAATTGCCAGTATATTGTAGAACTGTTTGAGGAGGACTCATTAATGACAAGAATAATTCTGAAGAAGCTCCAGAAGATCACCACAGGCCAAGCAAACAGCCCAATCTCAACAGGCAGGTTTAAATGGACACTGCACTAGTACATTCAAAAATATAGCTGGGATTGCACTGAAGTGTGAGCAGCAGAGGTGTGGGCAGAGTCGCAGCCTTAACTTATCATCCTGCTCAAAACTATAGGTTTTAGATGACAGGCCTTGTAAATGGGTTATCTAAAATCCAATATATATTGGAAGAGAGATCGCTGGGGAAAAGGCGCGCTTGACTGTATCATCCTGATCCATAACTTTCCCTCCCAACCGGGGGCCCCATTTATTGTCAGCTCCATTCCAAAGATGGGTCTGTCAGTCGGGTGGGAGTTTCGCAGCTGTTTATTTTCAAATCAATACTCAATTACTATAAGGAAGATCCACTCCCTTGCCCATTTTCGAGATGAAATTATGGACTGCAGCAATAACACTTAGTCAAGGCGAGAGCTGGTGTCATTAACTCACAACTGGGAAGGATAAGTACACCAGGATTTTATAACAACTGGATTTCTACTCCCCCCTCCTCCTTTTACCCTTTTAGTTTCTAATTAATCACAATGAAAAAGACCCTTCACAACATGACGGATGGCCAGAGAAAACAATTTTCACTCTAAGAGCCTTTTAATTTTAAACTCTAAGTGCTCATTGACTGCAACTCCCAACAACCCATCAATGCTAGTTTTTAATGCACTTCCTCTTTTGTTATTGAGAAGAATGGAGAGGCAGCAAGGCCGAGGCTCCTCTTCATAACTCAAGCCATCGATTTGCTAAATGCCAGACATTTGCCATAGGAGAGAGGCCTGTCAATGGCTTTGGCAGGGTGCGTGTAAATTACTCCATTAGAGAGCGTTTTTTTGTTATTTATAGTTGAGAGAGACAGAGGTTAGGCTGCATAAATGGGCCTGGATTGCGCACCGCGAGTCAAGCTCCCCCTGTGTTTAGTCCCTGTCACATGGAAAAGTCCTCTAAGTTGGAGAAAAAGAAGGAAAAAAACCTCCTCCAATATTGTAGCATAAAAACAGAGAAGCCATCATTCACTGTAACAGTATATGACAGACGGGCTTTGCTCTTGTGAAAGTAGGCTAGACAGGTCCGAGGGCAACGTCCAACCCTGGCGGAAACTGTGACAAGCGGTTCCGCTGTGGTTATTGTTAGCGTCCACGCCGGTTGGGACGGGTCAGTCAAAACAGTTGTGTGACATTGCAACATGTTGGAGAAGATGCTGTCTTATGTAGACTGCGAGCAAAAGAAAGAGAGAGAAAGAAAGTGGAGAAAGAACAGACGCAGACATAAACAGGTCAGAGCTGTCGACAGTTTGCAATAAAACTACTGAGTTTAAAAGCTTTGCAGAATCTCATCCTCTGCTGATCGTCGAGTCAAATCATGGAGAACACAGGAACAAGATGCATTTAACATATTTAATCAAAGCCCCTTAATTTTTACTTATGACATCTTAATTTTCACAATAGTATTTGCTTTAGTTTTAGCAAACATTGTGTTGTACAACAAAAAAGAATATAACAAAAATAGAGTAAAGTAATTTAACTAGAAAAAAATCATAGTATTACAAAAATGAAGTTGAAATTTTACCAGAGCCAAAATAATTTTTAATTGCGTGTTTAAGCCATAAAAAACATGTAAAAAATGGCAATAGATGATGTATTTAAGGCATTAAGGATAGTAACACACGGTATGTAAAAATTATAATAAGAGCTATGGTTTCTGTAACTCTATATGATATAAATTCTCAGGAGGTGAGAATGAGGCTGGATCAACATGTGTTATAGTGCAGAAGTGAGTCTGCTTCTTCTTCTTTCATTGTGACTGCTTTATTCAGTCCACGTGAGAACAAAGACTAATCAGGCACTTACAGCGACACAGCACATGTGACCTGCTCTGTGACAAGAGCAACAATAAAGCCTCTTCTGGAGCACAGACAACTGAAGAATAGCTCATATAGGCTCATTAGATAATAATATACATATAGAGTTATTAAATTATGAAGGGAGTGATTGTGCATTCTTGTTGTGCACAGTGCAACGTTAATATCAATCATGGCAGCGGTTCAAAAAAAATCCTTTTAGCTGTGCATGGAATATTAAAGAAGAAATGGAGTAGCGTAACATGAAGTAATAATCTTCTTTATGAAGTCCTGTTCACACCATGCTGAGTGAGCAGCTACGGCCACAATCAGCACGTTATTGTCTGAGCTTTCATCTTTAATCGGCTCTGTGGGTCGCGGGTCTCTTTTGTATCTGTAAGAAATAGTTCGGCATCATGGCTGCTTTTAAAACGTGTTGAGTTTTCTGTTCTGAAGTGATCGCTGATGAGGCCGCGTTCCAGTTGATTCAGAGCAGTTTTCCTGCATTGGTGCAGAGGAGGACCTGTGTTGGCTTTACGGTGGATTCCTCAGTATTTCTTCCTCTATGCTTTGCGTTCAATCACAAATTCAAAGGTACAAGATAAAACAATAGCAGGCAATATTGTAGCTATATTATTTGTGTGTATGTGTGTGTGTGTGTTGAGAGTTGTGTAACTGTATCCCAATCCGTGTGTGCATAATCAGATTTGTAAAATCTGAGATTTGCAGGTGAATTGAGATTGGTAAATATGAGCTAATCTAAATGCTTGCATGGATCTGTGAATGTGTGGATACATCTTTAAATGTGTACAGAGATATAAGCAGAGGTGACTTAACAAAGTACAAATACTTCATTACTCTACTCTATCTGTATCTGTACTTTATTTGAGCATTTATTTTTTCTGACAACTTTACTTGTACCTGCTGCATTTTAAGACAAATATCTGTACTTTATACTCATAACATTTTCAAAACAGGGTTCTTATTTTTGTGTTAAACATTTACTTATCCCCTTTATTTGTATCTTGCATCATCGAGCGCTGCCTTCCCAAGATTCAGACAGATTTCAACCTAAAAGGATGTGACAATAGAAAAAAGATTCCTTTTTATATTTCCAATATGAAGACAAACAGACGAGAGCGACCATCCACGTGTTCTTTTAAATGAAGAATACACGTTTCCTCCTGGACAATTCTTCATTCTCACAAATCTTGTACTTATATACTTTTACATGAGTTAAGGAGGTTGAATCAGTTCTTATACTTTTACTTGAGTTGTTATCAAGACAAATATCTGTACTTCTTATTGAGTTAATAATGTGTCTTTTGCCACTTTTGGATATTAGTGGTGGAAAATGCAAAGTTTGCTCCAAGAGCTGGAAATACATAGAAGTCATCAGTTACATCTCAGGCAGACCTTGCAGTAATTTTACACTCCTGCAGATCTACAAAGGCATGTGGTGATCTGTCCCTGATGAAGGCCAGTGTGCTGGAACACATCGGTGCATTTTGTTTTTGCCATGCATTAACCACATCAGTCAAAGCTTTTACATTTTTGCCACATCAAAATTTGCTTTACACATTTACAGAATCTTTTACTCCTTAATAAATCTGATTTCGCTTACACAGATTCTGAGTACACATTTGATTTTGCACACACACATAATGGCCCCATAAAGCTTCACAGTCAGAACAGTGGTTCAATATTACATCCTCAGGAGACCCCATCAAACCATTCTGTATATTTGTACTTTTCAGAACTTGACTTTTAGAATGACTTGCCACGGTTTTAATTAATTGAGAATGATTAAATCACACAGGGCTTCCATTTTGAATGTCTCCCATGGGTTCAGTTGAGAGTTTTTGATGCTGAGATGTGATCCTTTTAAAACATCACTTGTTTTTTTTCAGTGTTGTTCTATTTATATTCAGCAGGTCTTGTTTCTGTGCCACCATGTGCGTTGCCTGTGGATATAAGCAAAGTAATATTCACAGATGCCACACAACCTCTTTTACTCATTCAATCTGTCACAGTAGTGTGTTTAACAGAATAAAACCCAAATGGAGAGTGACAAAGTGGCCCCGAGGGATAGTAATATTTTTTGCCTTGACTCTTCTATGACACCTTGATAAGGCAATTACAGAGTAATTACCTTAACAAGTGGCATTAGAGGAAATTATCCCAAAAATTTTCTGCTAAAATAACACCAAATCAGTGGTGAGTGAGTTTCAGAATCTCTAATCAGCATCTCATTAAATGCTGCAACTGCCTGATTTAGGCAGCCTTCAACGACAAACGCAATTAGTGCAACAAAACAGCAAAAAATGTGACAACATTGTGCCAAACAAGGCAGATACATCCGTCACACTCTCCAGAGATTACTCATGTTTATTCAATGCATAAAGGCTAATTGTTTTTCGAGAGTGTGTGTGCACGATTCCCGAGACCCCCGAGATGCTATCCGTGGCCCGGGTGCAACAAAAGGCTCAAAGTCAATGGGGAGCCACACTGGGAGCGAGTGGCGGAGAATCTCTCCTCTTTCAGCAAATGGAAGAGATAAGCACAAACGTTTTCTTCCTCTCTTCTCCCGAGTTAGCCTGTGCAGCAAGGTCAGGTGAATGTGATCAGCCACTGTGTCTAAGCGCATTATCAGGTGAAATCTGCGGAGTGACACAAGTGAACCGGGGCCAGTCAGCTGTCTGGAAAAATCATTACACAGAGCCGGACATTTTGGATAACTTTGGAGGCGATCGGCCGCTTGGGATGCCGCTTGGAACGCTCCGTGACCAAAACGCCCTTGAATGAAACACTTCCTTGTCACACCGGTCAGGGGCCTAATCGAGAGTGGACTATTCTTAGGAGAACGGGCCGAGAAGAACCTGTGACTTTCAACACACAGTGCTGTATGCCCAACAGGAGGCACTCACAGTTAAGACCCAAATCTTAGTACAGAACTTTTGAATTCATGTAACATACATTTTAAACAGTTTTCTTCACATATGTTCTCATATAAAATGATCATGACTGATATTAATGTTGTGTTGTAAAGTTATAAATCACCACATCCCTCCCTAAGTTTTTCGTGTAGTTTTCAATATGAATGTTCTCGTACTCACAATATAATATTTTTACTCTTATTTTTTTAAACCTTTTTATGTATAGTTGTGTCCTAATAATGATCCAAATAGTAGCTTTGATCCCCTGATTTTAAACTGAACTGTTTAGTTTTGTTTGTGTGATAATCCAAGAGAAATTAATGTGATTACAGTATATGACGTAAAACTTCCCTAAATCAGATATTTTTAAATCCTACATAAAGAGTATTTCAACTGGGAATTTTTGGCATTTAGCGGCAGCACAATAATATGAACTTAAAGAGCTGTCTTACTATATTGAGCCTTTTTTAATTTAAACATGTCACTAACCAACCTGCCTGAATGCGTGCACCCTGTTTGTGCTCTCCCTACGAATGGCCGCAGTCTTTAGCCAGAGAGACCTACACCTCTGAAGCAGAGACGACAGCCAGAAGTGAGAGAGCGAGTCATGGAAAAGTCAACCTCTCGCAGCTGTAAGGAAGTGAGCTTTCATGTGTTTTGGGAGTGTAGCTTTGATGAGAGGGCTGATGGGAGGGGGTGGGATGTATCGGTTGCATTTTAAGTGTAGCTTGCTCTTGATAGCATCTCCCGGATCACCAACCCTGGCTTTAATGCAGACAGTGTAACAACAGGCTTAAAAAACCAAAACAATGAGCAGAGATGATAAAATGTGAAGCTGAAGGAAACTTCAGATTTGGGTTGTTTAATTTTCAAAATAAATACGTGCTAATGCCAATAGTTGTTCATTTCAGATATTATAATTCTATTTAATGCACTCCCTGAAGGCTGAGTCATGATGGCGTTCGAGCAAAAGACTTTAAAAGTCACCAGAGTCGACTCCTTTAGTTTGTTTCCTTCATATTTTAACATCACACAAACTTTTACTTGGAATTCATAATTAGTCTCATAACACGGCTCATTAATTATGAGCTATAATTAGTGAGAGATCAGCCTAATGATAAGACACAATTATTTCTCCAGATGCATTGTTCCTAATCAGGCCTTAATATTCAAACACAGCCCCAGTGAGTGTAAGACGTACACTGTCTGTCACCGTGAAGTAACTTCCTGCGTTTAACTGCATTTCACCCTGTCTGCCTGTGTGCATGCCGCTCGTCCGGCTCAGTGCGGGCGGGCGCGCACGTTAAGTGTGATGAGGTATAGTTATTACCATACATAAACTGGACGATTGAAGTAAAATAGCATTTAATGACTTATTTGAAGTATTTGAATTGCAAAGGGAATGAAACATCCCTTTGAAGGAGGAAATGCCATATTCCAATCAAACATTTCACTGTTGCGAAGGTTAATGAATGCCATTAGCCCGGCGCCAATAAATTCAGACTTCTACTTTCATGAGATGCATAAATTAGATAAAGACCCAGAATCCACTGCTTCATACAGCAGGGGGGAGAGGGAATGTATGACAGCAACACAATTACATGCCTGTGGAAGGAATGGCTGCTGAACGGAGGCAATTTGACAAGCCTGAACAACTGGGAGGTTGGATTTCCATCAACTTTCCTCAAGCACACTTTCTCGTGCACAAACTCGTATATCAACAAGCTGTTTTTCTTTTTGGGCACTAAAAATATTTATCAAATAAAATGGGGTTGATTAACATACATTTACTAAACGTATCCTAATTATCACTCATCTACATGCACATTAGTGAGATTCATTATCGACCTGATTGATGCCACACCAAAACGTTCCACATTCCAATTGGTTTGTTGCATGACAGACTATGCGACAATATTTATTTTTGGAGATATTACAATAATTATTAGCCAATTTAACCTTCCTTTGAGATGCTAATTAGTTGTTCATTTGGTTGTATCCTCTTGGCTAATGGCTCATCACTTCTAAAAGTGTCCTGCTTGGCACTAATAAGGTCTGACGTAGGCATTTTCTCTACTTCATTACTCCTTTCAAATGATCATTGGCCTCCTTAATTAGATGATCGTTGAATTATAGCCCCACTGTAGACCGCAACCTTGAAAAGAAGTTGAGATCTGACAAATGATGCCCCAGACTCCCAAGCTAATGGCCGAGGCGTAATGACTCGTTGTTTTGGTAGGTGTCACTGCGTGTTGGTCACGTTGAGGAAGTCCGGCACACGCACACTGCACAAAATCACATTCCAGCCACATGTAAGACTGATTACAATAGATCTGCGATTTCTTAATGTCAGAAACTGGAGTCACAGGATTTGTTTTCCTTGCCGTTTACTCCAAGTCATGAATGAGAAGCAGGACAGGTGAAGGAGGGGACTGGGTTCATGTAGACTTCATGCACAGTGGGGTGGGATATTAAAAATCTCTGCTCTCACTTCTGCAGCTTCTCCAGTTGAACCGAATGATTCAGAACTCACTTCCACACAAACTAAAAAGATGGAATCAGTGATAAAAAGCTAATTCATCTCCAAACTGCTTCGAACTATTGTTGCCAGAGACTTAGTTTTGGTAAAAGCTGTCACTCTTAGGAGCAGTATTCTCATGCAAAACATTCCAATATTTGACTTTGACTACATTAATTAGAAAAAGAACATTTTACTCATTGGAAATCTGATCAGATTTTCTATTCTCATAACCACATCACAGAAAACACCCTCTGGCTGGGACTGTTCGCTTTTTATTTGAAATTCCAACTAGCTCCTGTTGTTGTTTTTACTTATTTCAAGGCTGCATCAATGGCATCACACTCTCACTTTGGGGGAACTGTCATGTTGTCCATCTTTATACAGTCTTTGGGTTTCTCAGCTGACTCCCTGAGCCCCTCAGAGTCAGCAACAAAGCAGAAAACCAAGAAGCTCGGACAACAGCAGAGTCAGATGGAGTGTGATGCCATCATGCTACATATATTTACATAGAAAGTAATTGCTGGATGCTATACCCTATACTTTTTTATTGTACTTTAAAACATGACTTGACTTGTAGCCATAACATCAGCGTGCTCACCATGACAATAATGACAGTGTTTACATGCTGATGTTAGGTAATACTTAACACACAGTGCAGCTGACAGTGATGGTGGGCAGCTTTAAGAAACACAGACCCCAGCCCAACAGCAAGGGATTCAGGAGAGTTTTGTGTTCCTAGTTACCCCGACTCCCTGCAGCTCCATCACCGAAGCACAAACCATCACTCTTGATGTACACCACCACATCACTCCAGCAAGAAAAATCCCCTGAGATGGGTCTTTTTTCAGTGCTAACATGTGAAATATTGCTTTGCTGGGTGTTCACTCAGGCGAGTAAAAATCATTGCCTCTGTCTAGGTAAAGTTGAAGGATGGCCATCCACACTGTGAGAAAAACAAAGGCTTGGATGGAGAGTGAACAACCAGGTCGGCCCATGTTTTATCCCCCTTCACTTTGTAAAACGACCTCCAAGGTTAACCCTGGCTGGCTCTCTTCAGTTTTATCTGAGAGGGAAAACACAAAGAAAGCAGCCTGGGTGGACACTCTTTCAGACTTTTTTCAGCGTTTCCTTCCCGTGGATAAAAAAATGATTTTGAACTTTTCTGGCATCCGTTGATTTGAAATCTTCATGAATACCTGGCAGGATATCTCTGACATATTCTTACACTTAATCAACACGCTTAGAAATTAACAACTTCAAACTGAAGTACGATTTGCATGTGTTTGCTTGTGCAGAATAATCAAATCATGCGGTATTAGGCTGCGCATCAAGCACAGGAGACAGTGGTTTTGTTCAGCCGGAGGTAATTGAGCCCCTCTGCCGTATTTTTTAGAACAGTGGTTGATATAACCACTGGTTGTCGGCAATCTGACGAGTACCAGATGAATCATTTTAATGTTAATTATATAGAAGGTGAAATAGAAGGAAAATCCTTTCGTGATGGGCAATGAAAGAAGTTGAAGATGTTTTTAAATGCGGTGCCCTGGGATATTTTTATATGACATATGAGATCGGGAATGGTTGTGTTATATTTGTTCAGGTTGCAGACAAGTGTACTAAACTTTTTTCACATTTAGTTAAGTTTGAACTTAGTTTCCAAGGTAACTACCTCCTTGGAATTCGTATCTTCTCCTCATGGTGGGGCTTCACCTTCCTCCTGCAGACATGCATGGTTAAAAAAACTGGCAACACTACCTTTCTTTTGTTAATGTGAGAATGATTGTATGTCGCTACAGCCTGTTTTACACAGACTGTTCAAGGCGGGAATGTTGCGGCTTTATTCCGCCTCACAATTCAGTGTTAAAGATACACTGAAGCTGTGCTGCTCTACATTTTTGTCCGCATTCCAGGTCATTGTCATCTGTTGCTGGGTATACGCTACATGACCTGAGTCTGTTTTTGATCCGATTTCTCAGAGGTGCAACTCATTTTGATTCCATCTGAATTTTAAGACATCGACCGTGTTGACATGCTGATGTTAGTTCATGCAAACTCTTGTGAGCCATTTTTACTCTCTCGCACAGTTGTATCATCATCGATTACATTTTTTCTCACTGCGCCTGAAAGTAAAACCGGTTAAGGTCATGTTGTATAAACAGAAAAGATGGAGGCCAGACTGGTCGATCTGTCGCAACAGCACGTCTGCATGTTAATTGTTTCATTACAACAACCAGAGAGAAATGTGAATGCTTATTTGTTTTATTGTTTTGGTGAACAGAAGGGCAGATATGGTCAAGGCAGCATGTTTCTCTCGTTAGAATTGTGAAAGCAAACGAACTTTGACTTCTTTGGTCCAGAGGCTACACATAGTGTGAACAGGTCAGGTATTGGCTTGACGAATACACTGGACAGTGTGAGCACAAAAATTGTAAGATATGTTTTTTCCACTGCAGACAACCTTATCTTTCAGTGCAACTTGGATGTTAGCAACAAAGGGAGTGTACAACAAACACCAGGATGTTACACCTACACCTCAGATTCCTGGAAACAAACGTGCTACCAAATATGCCAGTTTGTTTGGTTCAGTGTAAACAAGCGTAAACAAGGTGACAAAATAGGAAAAAGAAAAGTCTTCTGAATGGCAGAAGTATCCCTGGAATTATTATATTAAGATAATACACAAAATTACTGAGAACATGGGTCATATTAGGAGGAAGAGAAAGCTTTTTAAAGATCATATAGAGATGAGAGATTCTTTCTCACTGTTTCCTGAGGAGCAGAAATGTAATCTTTGCTGATGGCGGCAACGATGCTGAGACTCTAATTTTGTTTTTTCATGGACACGATTTACACTTAATTTCCAGAATATAAGTTATTGATTTGCTAATCTACCTGCTGTGATCTCCTCAGAACGTCTACGTAAGTGCTGATGATCTCATTTTCCGACACTGTGACATGCTGAATTCTTCAAATGAAATGGAAGATTGATTCGGGGAAGACGATGACACAAAAAATAAAACACGATACTGCTCAATGTTGAATGTCTGCTGGATTTGTTTTTGCCGTATATTCATCTTTAATCAATAGGCATGCGAGCTGTGCTTTTAACCTTGAGGTCAAAAACGCAGATTGAACAACTCTGAAAACTACCGAAAAGCCTCAGTCTGTGTCTGGTGCACTGTGACATTTCCATTCAACCATCTCAAATCTATAGTCTCAATTCCAGTAGTGGTCAATTTAGTGAAGGTGTGATGTATTGATCCAAGAACCATGTGGACTGGATGCTTGGAAGTAAATAGTTGCATGTTGGGACTATGGGCACTTCCTCATAAAAACAAGTCATGTGTCAACGCTGACTTTGGGGAAAACAAAAAAGGTCACAGAGAAAATGTGCACTCAATAGTAAAAGGTGTGCTGAGCGCTCACTGTGGTCATTTTCAGACAGAAACTCCAGAGAATGTCCGCACAGTGGGGTCTGGACTTTCTCCAGAGTTTTACATATTTTACATCTCAGGAGATTCTCTGCTCAGATAGGTGACTTAAACATGTCTGCAGTGTTCAGGTGAGGGGTAATGCAGCATGCAGGAGGCTGGACATTATGTATAATTTCTGCTGTGGATATCATGTTTCTGTTTACAGCACATTAACACCATTGTCAACACTCACTAAAAGCTATCAAATCTTGTCGTCTTTCCAAATTGACACCTACCCCGTCATTTTCTGTATGTCTTTTTCATCCTGAGATATTGGGATTCTCTTAGTTTTATATTATATTATTTATTTATTTATATTGCTCAGAATCCTCCAGATAATTTCCCAATATATTATGTAATATGAGCTCACTTAGACATTCTCTGGAGTGTTTCTAGGGAGAGCTACAGAATCTCCATTGAATATCTGTAGCAACTCACTCAGACATTTGCATTCTCAATTCTCACGATCCAGATAATTTCAACAGATTGTCGGAAGTTCAGACGTCTGAAAGCAGTTTAGATGTCATCGTCCAGGATCTTGAGCCCGAGGAGACAAACTGTGATTTGTGAATATGGGCTGTACAAATAGAATTTGATTGATTGTTGCAACATGTTTTTCTGTGCATCAAGATTTAAGTCACTTTCCTATCTTGAAGTCAGATTATTTTCCTTCACCTTGGTCCAGCAGGATCAGTCGTCCATCACTGAACGATAGATGCCAAAGTCTGGCGGCTGACAGAAAGATGACCAGCTCGAGCTTGGCAGTGATCGAGATGCTCTGTCGCTTTGATGCGTCTCCTTGCATCATGGTGTCAGCAAAATGGACCGGGAGCGGCTGTAAAACGGCAGTGTCAAGCTGTAAGTCTGCATATAGACAGGGTCACTTCACCTGGTTACTGAGGGCGAGAAGCTGTTCAGTCAACCCTGAAAGCATGTGTGCGGGATGATTCGATCTGCTGAGGCTGCACAGCGGAGGAAAACCCATCACATGGAGGAAGAATTCACTCGAGAGGCAGAATAGTCGAAACTCGAGAGATTGAGGCGCTCAAAACTCATTCAGGATTAAAAATAACACTGCAAGCTACCGCGGCACTGGTGTATCATGTCATGCTGAGCGCTCACATTCACTGTTAACCTCCTATGTGTCTTTTATTCTCGCCGCTGCGCTTCAGTGTCCATCACTCTCAGCAGTTCTTCTGGGTGGTCATAACTCATGCTGAGTTTTGTCATAGAAGACGCCCCCTGTCCTGAGATCAACCCCATGTTGTCCCCCTCAGCATTGATCAGCACTGTGGTACACTGACATGGACAGAGTCTCCTGGATCTGTCTGCCTGATAATACCCACTGCCAAGAGAGGGCTGGATGTTAAACCAAACAGGCACAACGTGTTCCCGACATCAGCGGCTAATGTCAGGAGAAGGCATTTCGACAATGAGGAAACGAGGAGGTGACCCGGCGAGGCAGGGATGCATATTGCTTTGACCCTCCCACTAGGCCCGGCCATTGTTTTTCAATTAATCGCAGCCACTTTGCAGCAAACGACACTGACAGATGGCAAGGTCTTTGTCGGGGTTCGCAGGGGTGCGAGGCACATAGTGCTTAGTGGTGGGGAAAAGTGAATTTTGGGGCCAAATGATACATGCCCCCAAGCAGAGCCACTGAGGCAGATTTTTAAGTGCTGATCTATTCAAAGTGCAAGGAACCAGGAAATAAGGTGGAGGTGTCTCTATAGGTCTACGGGATATTATACTGCTATGTCAGGGGGGGGAGTTTTGCATGATGAAGAGACATAATTTAAGTATCATCAGGGTTAGTCAATTAGTCTTTAATATTTTATTACTGCATAAAGGGCGCTGTCAGAGCTCCAGCATTTCTTATGTTGACATTAAAATAATGACCGCAGTGTTTCTGACATTAGGATTTCTCTCATCAAATAAGACTGAATATTGTGATGCTTGTAAAAAGCAGAAATTTGCATGAAATCCATAGATTTGCTTAACAGCATTGTGTACCTGTGTTACTGGTTTGTAAGCCTGTAAAAACAAGCAGTGTATACACAACCCTTAATTTCATACTGTCCATCTACAACCTAAACATGGTGATGGTTGGTATTTGTAATAATAACAAGCTATTTGAATTTAGAAATATAAATTAAAAGCGTTTAAAGTAAAGCTTTTACACCAAATGGTAGGCTACAAAAAAAACCAAAGTAGCGACTAGCTGCTGAAATTTTTATGTTGGTTCATGTCCCATCCACTAACATCGATGACTTATACTGCAGCCAGCCACCAGGTGATGATCGGGATGCTTCAGCTTCACTATGGGAGCCATCTTTGTGGACAGTCTATGTGATGACACAACAAATAGCCACTACGTTAAATAAGGAGGTAACAGCTCAAAATGAAAGTTGATAATGTGTCAGTGTTGCGTTAACGGCTTGTTTCTGTTGCCCCCAAGTGGCCAGGAAATCACTGCAGGTTTTTAGGTTCTGGAAGACGTTAAGGGACAGGGAGATGGACAGAGGGACAGAGGCAGCGGACCCTGCCTGCCTCCCAGAGTCCTGCACCGTTGAGGGTCAGTCCAGGCCGATCCCTCTCCTTTACGGCCCACTGAAGCCCTGGCAGGTGTGCTCTTAAGTAGCTCTCAGCGATTGTTAGTCGGGCCCTAACTTCTCCCTGGTGCTGAGCTATTGATTTTGCATTAGATAAACATGAATCTTGTAAATAAGAGGTGAGCCCGGATCCATTGACCCTCACCATTGTGCTCTGAGAGAGACAGTGGCGGGGGTTAGCGAGAGAGAGGGGGGGGCTTTAAACATTGGCCGACACAATGAGCGGAGCTTCATTTGAGGTGTAATTATCTTTCCCACTCGAGTGCAGTGAGGGGACAAATGGGAGCGCCAGAGGTGACATAGAGTCTCTACTGGTGGACTACAAAGGTCAAATCTGTGTAAAATCAAACTGAAAGACTAGTGAGGGAAAAAATAAAGAATGATGATGACTAACAAACACTATTTGGGCTAAAGATGAGAAGATGGCTTCCATTGTGGTGTAGTATAGAACTTTTTATCTACCAGATAGTTCAAGGAGCAGGAATTAGTATTGCATTTGAAGATTTTCAATGCATGACAGATCAGCTGGGTTTATTGTTTGCTATCGTCCATAAGAAGAGAATAGAGGATTGAGAACAGGCCGTCTGGGCTTTGTTGCATAAATTTTGAATCAATGTCTTTCAGGGACGGGACTTAACAGAATATCAATACTGGCAGAAAAAGTTACGGCCCTGATCTGATCCAGTAATTTAAATCTACTGTATGTGATGTGGACATAAAACAACAGCCTGGTGCTATGACTCTCGGCTTACTACCACAGATTTTCATCAGAGCTTTAATGACACCAATAATGTTCTGAACACTGCCCGGGTAGAAATTCATTTCAGAGAAAGTGGAGGGAAAAAAAAGAGAAGTGGCCGACGCGGTTTGATCCATCTGTTGTAGCGGCTTTCTTCTGTAGTGAGGAATTTATGAAAAAGTCCCTAACAAGTCTGATTTATGTTTATAGGCTTCTAAACAGACAGGTAGTCAGTGGAGCTCGGGGAGCGCTAAACAGAAGTACATAAAAACAGTGGAGAAGGGATTGGATCAGCTCAGCTGAAACGCATTTGTCCTGGGGGGAAAGAGCTTCTTCGGCAGCAGAACAGAACAGCGGCGGGCGCAGACAGTATATCTGGGAAATGGAATCCTTTGACCGTTTATTAATCAATAAACACATTGGGTTGCATCAAAGCGTGACGCATTTCAGTCCGCACTTTAATGTCAATGATTAATTTTACCAGGGGTCCTTTGGAGCCGCAGAGGGCTGACAGCTAACAAAGTGTGTGCACGTCGGCACGGCTGAATCTGATGTAGTAAATACCTCACTGCTGTAAAGAACAAGCATCAGAGAGAGCGTCACATCATCAGAGTATAGATCATATTTCTCATTATAAAAATACTGCTGTAATTTGAAAGCTGCACAGAGAATCCATGACACAAAATACCGGTTCAGTGTTTTTTCCTGGCTCGGTTTTTACAAATGCGCAGCACAGAATAAATTCCCATACATGTTTTCTCTGCGTGCTGACATCCAAAGCCCCTCTATCTCCTGAATCTTTCGGTCGAGGCATGTAAGTTGGAGGCTGGATGAGATTGAAAGTGAAAGCCTTCCAGTTCTATTTAACCCTGTCCCTCTGATTCAATATGAAGCCTGCCTGTGTGCAGATGATAACTGAGAGCAAAAGGTTGACATCAATAGGACTGACTGACTGTCTCTGCCCGTGTGTGTGTGTGTGTGTGTGTGTGTGTGCGTGCGTTACCAGTCTGTCCACATGCATACATGCATGTTTGAGAGTGTGGTGTGTGCCTGTGATTACACACAAGCACCCAACTGGCAACTGCAGGGCTTTGTGTGTATATGCACGACATATACTCTCTGTATATAAGTGTGTGTGTGTGTGTGTGTCACAGCGAGACAGACTGCTGGCAGAGAGCCCGTCTGTCAGTGAGTGATTAGTGAAACCTGCTACACTAATAATCCTGCTGTAATAGTTTTCTCAGGAGATGGTCTATTTGATTATTGGAATTCATTGGGGTCTTTAATTACATGCGCCAGGCTTTTCCAGGCTAATTTGTACCTCCGTCCCGTTTAGCATTTCAAAGTGGCAAATCATTCTCAGCACCTTATTAAACATCTCCAGGTCCTGACGCAAATATTCTCTGCAGCCTCAAACACGTCAATACGAGACAAGATGCTACGGGAGAGTAGAGTAAAAATGTAACAAACAGATATCCCTATGAAACACCATGAAGACACACCACCACGTTTTTTTGATATTGTATGTTTTAAAATTGCTTATTTAATATTATCTAATTAAACATGGCCTGGGGATTTGGGAAATGTATTTTCATCAACCGAAAATACTCTCAATGGTTTTGAAAAATCAATTGTCACATTTTGTTATTTGGTATTAAATGTAAATCAGGCTGTAAATTATGCATGAAGAAACTTTTCTATAAAAGAACATTGATATGAGTGGTTGTATGATGAAATTTAAATAACATGATGGGACAACAGTTAATATAAAATTGCCTTTCATTTATGTAGAACCATTATATAAATATTTTTTAATCCTGCACAAAGGCAAATGCACAAATGAGTCAAACATACTGTCAGTGTCACAGTCTACATATTCCTCCTTCCTAAAATGCACTCAGACAAAGTTTGCAGTTATCACAGTACAACTGATGTCTTATATATATATTTATATTCAACAAATTATTGATTCTAATACGTGTCCTTTTTCACCTATATATTCTTTCATCAGAATATATACTGCCAGCTCAACAGTTGATACAAGCATCAGGGAAGCAGTTAATGCCACAAAGCTGCAGTTTCATCACAACATTATCATGGAGCAAATATATTAATAAATATAATTTGGCCTTGATTAAACTCAGTAAAATACCAGGCACTGAAATACAACAACACCACACTGAGACCAGGAAGCAGCAGATGTCACAGAGGGTTCGAGTTTAAGCTAATTAATGTGTTATTATTAATTTCTTAAGCAGAAATGCTCGTTGCCAGAAAAAACTGATCTGAACTTCCAGTCACACAAAATCTTATAACGTTCATCTCAAAGGGGCTTATTGAATTTTCATGTTCTCCCTATGAGCTCCATTTATATAACTTAGCAGGAAATCAAACGCCTGTGTGACACCCCGAGGAATCAAACAGTGCTACACTGGCTTATCGTCCTCATCTGCTCTTGAAATTTTTATAAAAGTCTGCAGTTGTTTCTTCATTTTCTCTTCCTTCTGGTTTCCAATCACAAAAGCCTCCGAGGCATACTTTTGTTATGTTTTTTTCATCCTGTTTCTCAGACTTCTTCTCTAATTGTTGAACCGCTGCTATTACAGTTACAATTACTCCTTTTCCTCCCTCCTGGCCGCAGATGCCGGAGTGATTCCTCCGCTCTGCCTCTGCTGATAAGGTGTGGGAGCCTATCTGATGCTGCTTGCTGAGGAAGCACGATTAGATCTGAGCTATAAAGTCACTTCAGTCTTTTCAGAAATAGCCACGAGGCAAAAAGTTCTCAACACAGAAAAATGTAATCTGCAGGACAAAACGGTCAAACAATCATCTGTACATTGTTGAGTGTTCCATGATCTCTGAATAATGCTGATAGTTTTCAAGCAATATAACTTTTGTCACAAGAAAAGGATCAGTTTTTCATTATTGAAAAAATATAAGAATAGAAACAACCCTACATGATTTGCACTGAAATGTTGTGGCAATAAGTATATTCTTCTTTTTTGTTGTAGTAGACGAATACAAAAATAGATTTGTACTATACTTCTCATATTATTTCCTTTTGAAACACTGCAGGTACAGATCTGATGGGACTAAATGGACTGTATTCATTTAGTGCAGATTTCTGTGTGTTGCTGTGCAATGCTTTACGGTACGAGTCACATTCACCCATTCTCACACACTGTGCTTTGTACGATGTTCTTGTTCTATCACATGACCGTCAGGGATAAGTTGGGGTACAGTCTAGCACAAGGGCACCAAGGCGGACTGGAGGAGTCGGGGATTGAACCACCAACCTTCTGGTTATTGGATGACCCTCTCTCTTAAGCCACAGCTACTTGGGCAGCGTCCATATAACTCCATATCTTTATTGAAGTGCCTGAGTGGTCAGACTGAAATTCATCCACTACTTAGCGCCCTTAGAAATTCACATTCACAATTCACACTGTGACAGTGTCCATGCTCATATTCACTACTTTGTGCTTCACTATATCAAAACAGTTGTGTGACTCCAGACTTAAGTGAGGGGTTTCAGACACACTTCAACAAATTAAGGCTTCTTACGGATGAACTGAAAAAACGGCAGTACCACTAGAAATCGTGGGGGGGCAGTGTAATGAATGGTTCAAGCAAGACAATCAAATTATTTGAGGAGAGACTTTACAAGCTGGTAAAAAACCAGGCATCTATATCATGTTACTTCTTTCTTAAAAGGCACATTATGACACCTCCTACATCGTATGTGTTGATGTCAGAGACTCTGGCGCCAACCCTAGCTGACATTGTGCGAGAGTAAACCTCACGCTATCGCATTCACAGCTACGGTCAACTCAGAGTCTCCAATTATTCTAACCCCAATCTGTATGTCTGAAGCCAGACAAAACCCAAGCAAACCTTCTTGCTGTGAGGCAACAGTGCTCATCGCTGCACAGCTATGCTATATTATGTCAAATCTGTGTAAAATCAAAGCATCTTAAGTTAAAAGTATTAGATCTCTGACCAACAAATGAATTATTAGAATAAGTAGAAACTTTAGCAGCCCAGGCCTTCACTCTAACTGTGACCATGGGTTCCAGCTTGTATTTGTGCGAGTGGACACAGTGGTGGTCTATCTTGTGGCCGTGGGGGTGTAGCAGCCAGACTTTGACTTCTGGTTCAAGGTTAATGCCTGTTGGCTCACCTCTGGACACACACGGCTGTGATTGATGCATGCTCAGTCGCTATGCCCGAGGGATTAACACTACCCGAATAACAGCAGCGTTTACATTCAGTGACCTCTCGCATCACCTTCCCACTCCGGCATGGATTACTGTCACAAACACAGCCATTCCTGTTTCTTCTCTAACTTTTGTTTTCCGACCAGAATACTAATTTTAAGGGAGATTGATAGAGAACTTTGCCTACAGAAATAAAGAGAAGTTGGGAGGCTTGTTTTCCTGAAGAGCCTGTTGTTTTCCAACTTTGGATTCACATTGGTAAGTAACTGGTAAATAAGCTGACAGCTGGTGTTCACGTTTACGATGAAATCGCACCAACACTGGTCTGTAAAAAGAAATCACATGTTCCAGAACGCGTCATGTGATTCTTTCTGTCACATTATACTCCATTTAAAAAAGCAAACTGGGCCCTTGGGTGATGGACACGCTGCGTGTGTACTGCACCACATGTGGGTTGATCACAGGCCATCTGGTGAGGCCCGGCAACAGCTCTGCCCGAGGCGAACTGTGCAAGCAAGCCATTTATAAGTGTCGCAGGTGGTCCCCCGCGTCTTCAGACACTGTAATGAGTAATGAGAGTTGGTCCGCTGAGGACCTGTCTTCCAGCAGGGGCTGCCAAAGCAAGGACACAGAATTCACCAGCAGGTAGAACTTTGATGATAAAATATATGTGAATATGACCAGCAGGCTATGCATTAATGGACGCGCCGACCTTCATTTATGTGATTTTCTAATGCATGTCCCCATAGCAATTTTCTCATGTTACCACATATGAAAATCAAATAATAAAGTAATAATCTGAGGCATTTTCATATAAATCAGTTTCTCTCACCAACTTTGCCACTTTGTTTGTTGAATAATGACCTTTCAGATGACCTAGACTTTTTTCTGACAAATAACTCATGACAAATTTGTTTTCCCTCCAACATGCCCCCACAACACACGGACAAGTGCAGCCGTTTCAGCTGAAACTTACGACACTATAGTCTCTGCAATAATTTATTAATGAACTCATTTGAAACAAATAAAAAACTGTGGGTGGGGTTCCTTTATATGTAATGTGAGAGGAACAATCGCCTGCACAAAAACAGCTTTTCAGCATATATTCAGGTTACTGGATATATTCCGATCTCAGTTATTTTGCTCAGCACAGGTTTGGTTGTCTCCATCCCTGCTGAAATCTAAGACAAATAACTTCTTTGTGGAGTGACACATTTTCAACATAGATATTTTAAATCTGTCATTCAAATTTCTAATACTTATTTCATTTTGATATGTTTGAAAACATAACAAAAATACAGATAATGTTGCCACACTCATTATTATTATTATCAATTAAAAACAATGTTTTAAGTTGGGAAACGATTACAGTGTGAGCTGTGTCAGCGTCATGGATAAGAGAATAGAAAAAGACAGACTTGTAAAAGTTTCATCAACAGAATACCCAAAGATAAGAGGAGACGGTGCTGTTTGACTGACAGCTGACCTCTGGCAAGTTGTTGCAGATGCTTAGCTCGAAAAGATGGAGCCAGAAAAATAGAAAAACTCACAAAAGATTTTGTGTATTACGACTACTTCACGGCTACATTCCCACTCTGAGATCCATTGATAAAACAGCAAACTCTCATGACGCACTGCGCCCACACAGTGAAGAAAGTTCTGCAGCATAGATCAGATCGGAGTATATAACAGGATCATGGTGTCCTTCCCTCCTCTGCCACAGTCTCCCACTCTTCTATATCTGAGGACCTAAAGACTGCTGTCCCTGGCTAATAATTGCTGACACACCAAAGCCAACATAGCCCAGTGAGCCTTTAATAGTTTTCATTTTTCTTCCTTACAGGATGGCCTCTAAGGTGCCATCATGAATGATCAGTGCACAGCCGCAGCTCCCTGTGTGCACACTCACACACACACACACAACTTCTCTCTCCCTCTCTCTCTCTGATCCTATAGTCATCCCAGACCATCCCTCAGCTCTCTGGCCATTACTCCCTCTGTGTCTTCCTCACCTCTCATCTCCACCCCATACAGACAATTTATATAAAAGATTTTCCTGCCCACACCTTTCATCACAGGTCCCTATTTTCATCACAGCTCCTATTTTCATCACAGGCCCCATTTCACAACATTAATACTCTCTCTCCTACCAAAAACCACCACAACAATAATTCATGAACTATTTCTGGGGTGTGATTTATCAGGGCCCGACTGAGGATGTTGCACAAACATAAAGACAAGACGGTGCGGCTGCTAGATTACACCGACCTAAGCTGCTCACGCTCCTCAGCACCGGTTGAACACTGACCATTATTTCGTCTGAAGGCTTCAAATCGTGACAAGTAATGAATAGAATGACTCACAGGAAAACTAAGAGCCCACAAGGCTGAAATAATCCACATGAGTGGAAATGCCTGTGAGGAATTGTGTGCACTCTTATGTTCGGCCTTTCTATTCATTAGTGCGGCTGGTATGCATGGGTGGTGAAGAAGCCGAGCATGGAGTCTCAGCAGAGGCCGATGTGTCCCACATCAATATTCGGTGCCCGGTGTGGAGGCGATCTGCATCACATCCCAGCAGCTTCACCAACTGATGGTTATTTTTACTCTAGATACTTTAGGCACTCAAGAGACGTTTGAAGGTGGGTGTGCCTGAGGCTGAGTGGAGGTATGATCAACATGGCAACAGCAACCAATCACGTCTTCCCACACAACATAGTCGCCCTTTGTGCCAACGTGCCCTGCTAGCTGTCCATGCAATGCTAAAAGGAAGTACATAGGATATAAACTCCACAACCAGAACACACAGCAGGTTCACTACTCTCCTCTTGCAGGCTCAGTTCCGAACACTATTATCACATTATTTGTCTTCTTCTCATGATTTTTCTGGCAGGCACTACGCTGTAAATTTGTTATGCTGCCCTCCGTTGACAAAAGTTTGCCATAAAGCCAACTTTAAATACCAGCAAATCGGAAGACTGCTCTGCCAATTAAATTAATGTCAGACAAAAATAATCAATTAAAAGATTGAAAGAGAAAAGACAAGACGACTCCCTAAAACTGTTCACTTCTGTATTCGATGCATGAGATAACAACGTGTTGGATTAGTCTGCAAATTACCTCACTCACATGAACTATATGGATGCCTATGATATTTGATTGGATAGACCATAGTGCACAGGGCAGACCCGTTGATTCTAGAAACATAGAGCTCCTGTTTTATTCTTGTGACAAGATCCAGTTTTGGAAGTTTCAGCTCAGGGATATTAAGGCTTAAAGAGGACATGTTTGCCAGCATGTATAATTGATTGACAGTTGTTTTAGCCTATCAAACCAAAGCACAGTTGTTGCTACATCTCAGCTATAGTCTCTAAAATTTGCGTTGTAGTCTCACAGCTGCCAAGATGGTGGCGAGTCACATGTGTCATCTCCAGGCTTCAAAACCTCCCTCCAGAAGATAACGTGTGACACAACAGACACTGAATACATGTGTTTCTAAACTCATCGTTTCTTTTTTCTGACAGGCCTGACTCATCCCGTTAACCAGCATCCGTTAAAGCCACCAAGCTCATGTGATCTATGTCACCCATTAGCTTCATTGCACTTTGCTTATCTGCTCTGTTGATGCCGTCCCTGATCTGCACCACTCAAAAAAGTTCCAGGTCGCAGTTTCAAAGTGAAACAATTACTTGTGACACTATTACTACAAACCAAACACCTCCGACTGTCAGCTGTGAGAACTCCTCGATTCTGTATGATGACAATTTGCATCTTGTTTGTCATGATTGCTTTGCATCAATATTCTACCCTCCAACTCTCCCAGAGCAGCGGGGCTGACATATTCTCCCGTCAGCCCCGGTTCTGCTTCTCCTCTCGGCACCTCCCGATCTCGCATTATGCCCCCCCATCCTCACATTCGCTCCCGGTTCTGTCTGCTTATGTACTGGGGCTCCAGCTGTCACATAACAAGGAGGCTGGGAGACAAAAGCCAATTTCTTTTTTTTTTTTGGAACACTGGATGTAGGCTTGTTTGGTTGTTTGTCGCTAGGAGGCTTCATGTCTGGCCGGACATAACAGGATATGGTGTTAAAAAAAGAATCAACACAAATGTTGCTTCTTGGGGACGTTTGGGACAAACTGTGACAGATATCACTGAGATGAGGTTAGCTTTATGACATATTCTGTTACTCTCTGGTGTCAGCGTTTAAAAATAACCACAACGGCAGCTCATGTGAGCCTCTCTTGTGTGTGTCTGTGAGTATCTGCATCGGAAATTGTGGCCGAGTTGAGAACACGCTCTGTCAGGCGTGGCTGAACTAATGGGACAGGCAGCAATGCACCTATGATAATTGCTCGGATGAAGTTTTACGTCACTCCACATTCTCCGATCATGGAGAATGCTGGGGCGTTTCATGTCGGAGCGCATACACCTCCATGATTTATCACTCTGCTTATAATTTCCTAATTTCCAATCCACTGGGGGACTTAACTGGAAGTAGCCATTCTTCCTAAGCACCGACCAGCTTCCTTTTATTTCCGTGCAGGGCTAAATGGAAAGAATCTTCCAGCCCATTAAGCAGACTTTCAGTGTCGTAAAAGTTTGGTGGCAGAGTCTCTCTCCCTCTCCCTCTCTTTGGTTCTCAGCTGCAGCATGGAGCAGTCGGTTTGATCTGCATGCTGCAGGTTAATGGAAATCAGCCTGCTCATCAGCAGTAGTGGATTGAACTTAACCACCCACCTCCCGCCCTGTCAATTCAGATTTGGATAAAACCCACCAACATTGGCTGTACTCTAATTTTCCTCTGTCAGGTAATCAGTATTTCACTATAATCCCTTTTTCCAGGAGTAAAATTACAACGATCTATCCCTGGCTCCTGAGCCAGGATGTGGGGTTGGGTTTTTGGAAAGCCTGCCAGGTGGTGCCTAGGAAAAACTGCTCATGCTGATGAGTAGATATTACCTAGTCCGAAACACTCTGACTGTATAAAACCCAATATCGTGTCCAATTAACCAGACTCAATTTTAAGACCCAAAAAGCACAGCAGACAAACATCCAGAAGACATTTTAGAATATCGTTATTCATACAGCACAAAAAAATGTACAAAGTAATTCCCAATTAAAAAACAGACAATTAAAAATACACGACAAAAGAATAAAATAAGAGATGAAAGGATAAAAAACACAAAATGTCTGAAATTGAAGCATGAATAACCATTACAATAAAAAAACTAGAACTTTTGTTAAATCAAAGAATATGGTGTGTAAGTGTCTGGAACAGTTAAAAGGTCGCTGCCAGAGGTTTCAAAGTGCAAGCAGGGTCATATGGAGATAAAAGATCCACAATATTCTAATACTGTAAGTAATTTATAACATTAAAAATCAATTGTAACACGTTTAGGAAGCCAGTGTTAAGAAGCTAAAAGTGAGGTGATGTTTTCCAACATGTTTGCTCTGGTTAAAAGCCAGTCTGAAGCTGGTCTACAAGAAAGGCAAAACGTTTAGTTTGATAGATTGTTTATAGCTTAAAATAGATTTGTTGTAAATAACTAAAAGGGAAATTCACATAAAGACAAACTACACACAAGAAGAAAACTGAGGCCTGCTCAGAGAGAGCCATCATTGATGTTCATGTTGTTCTCTCTCACATGCTGTTTTCCCCACGACTCATAAACTGGCTAATTTTACTGTCAATACAGGTACTTATGTGCAAAACTATAAAGTCAAATAAGAGCAAGTGCGGTTTCTGCGGCAGAACAGCAGGAATTCCATTAAGCTGGTTGTGTTTCTTGTATTTTTAATGCATTGTGCGTCTTCGCCTCGTGGTATGGATTGTTAGTCTAATAATTGTATCTGCTGTGGTTGTTAAGGGAGTTTGGGGAGTAGAAATTGGTTTAGTGAGAATTATTGAAAAAATATTCTAATTCTCCAATTACAGTTCGTTTCTCCTGGAGTGAGGAGACAATTAGGTTTGCACAACACAAAGACTGGAAGGGGGAAGTTACCCGCCACAGAAAACCTGCCTGCAACTCCAAATTACATTTGAACAGTTCGGTTTACGTATTGTTTCAACAGAGGAGATATTACACATTAATTAGTGAGGTTTTGGACAGTTTCATTATTCTTTTAGTCTTATAAACTAATCCCGTCTATAAAAATACAAAAGTGGAATTATTTAAAATGCTGAGCTATTCTTTACTCTGTTTCACAGCATGTAACTGAGCTCTCTTCTGTTTTTTGCGAACTTTGGATAGCATCTATTATGAGACATGACACAAACTTTTGGTACCGATATGAACAGACACCTCTGCCTAAATGTGCACAGAGCCAGAGACAAAAAGGTATCACTTTTTTTTTGTTGCTACAGTACACCTCTCCCGCTTCTTTGAAGACTTTTCAATTACCTTTTGTACCCCCGGCGTTTGACTGACTTCAGGCGACTTCCCCAAGCACCATTCAAGTCTTCTGAAAAACATACAGATGCGAACATCGCTCATTTGCATGTCCCAGAATCTGATTTAGCATCACATAGCCGTGTGGATGAGGAGTTTAAAAATGACTCGCTCCGTGCAGCTTTTTGTCACAATAAAGAAACTTTGTATCTGTGTCAAATGAGAGGAGGAAACAAATTGGGACGCAGAGTTGGCTGCAGTGAGTTTATCTGAGACCTGATGACTGGCTAATCAATCACAGAGGAAACATGCAGCCCTTGACTATCGTCTACTTTCTTGCTACATACTACTACATTTTTATTTGAAAGTGATCTCCGTCCACATGAGCTCAACACAAACGCGTGAAAATTCACGTCATGTAACCATAAGTCACATACACTGGGACTGCGTGTGCAAATGTAAACAGGAAATGCTTGAATTTACAATTCGTGTCATTGTCAAAAACAGGACATTAGGTCATGTGAGGAGCCTGAGGAATCAGTGAAGACCCAGTCAGCAAGAGGTTTTGAGGTTTTCAAATATCTCCCATCCAGACTAAAACACTGTCCTTTCCAAACGTCTCTGTTGTGTAGATGTCTGGTGTAGCCACAGCAGAGTTAATGTGTTTCTCAATGAAAACATGGATGTACCCTCAAACTTGTTTTAATGTGATGCTGGGTTTGTTCTGGTTGCAGATATAGAACTGAGTCCAAACCAGAGGAGGATATGATACGTAGCACATTCGCTCACGTTAACAGCATTCACAAATGAATTGAAAGAAATGGAAAGACCATTTTCATATGGGGGAGGGGGAACAGTACCAGTGTATGTTTGCATGTTATATTCAGGTATTGATTACAGAGCCAGCGGCTGATCGAGAGACTTCATTCATCAAACTAAATGCATCTCCATAAGCAGTCAGGTGAGAGAACTGTCAATCATCGCCTAATCATTATCTAATGATTGTTGAGCAAGACATGCAGCTCCACGGTATCCCACTTTAGAAACTGAGCCAAAAACAAAAAAAAAGAGCGACTGTCTGAAAAACAGTGTGAGTAGTGAAGAGGCTAAATATACCTCCAGAGTTTGGAATCTGTAATTTGCAGAAGCTGAACTGGAATAATGTGAACTTTTCTTTTTTTCCACCCTCATTTTCTTGTTTAAGGTGTCTGAGCTGTTGAATCAAACTTGAGGACATCTTTGCTCAATGGTGTAATTTCACTTTGAAAGGGAACGTGAGCCTGCAGCTGCCGAGCACAGAATGGACAGTACATCTCCTCGCCTCTTACCTCAGGTCTTTTCTTATTTATCCTCTTTTCTTCTCTATTAATGTTTCAGAGCAGCTCTGTCTGGTTTGAAGGGAAAGTTTCAAAGAGATGATGTAACATCATGTAATTGTGTGCTCCTGAACAATGAGGGTAATCAATAATTACGAACCTAACTATTTCATTTCTAACTAACCAGTGGTCCTTAGTTACCTGACGCCTGACAGCGACAGGCCTGATGCAGGTGTAGTGTTGTCATGAACTGTCACAATGGATCTTTTATACAGTCTCAGTATAGGTCATAAACTCTGCCTCCTCCAGGTTAGTTGATGGCACATGGACCAAAAATATTAAAAGAACACCTACAAGTCAAATCAAATTCCTGCTCAAAGATGGTGTATGTCAATTCAGGTAGTTCTCATGACACTGAAAATAAGTGTTCGTTTTTCCAGTAGGTTTAGAAAAATGGGGTCAAATATGTGATTGACAGCTGAGACTGACTTGTGATTGGTCCAGCGCATGTATTGGGTGGACCTTATTACCATGGCTGCATGATGCCTTGATCACCACTGCACAGCTCTGGCTCCGAATTCACAAGATGGCAGCATTCCCAGATAGTGGGAGTGGGTGGAAACATGTCGTTTATCTTTATATACAGTCTATCTCTGGTTGTGACACATCATAGTGGGAAAAGTACATGTGTAATTGAGAACATTAAAGATGGGTACCTTCCATTTCTCTATGTTCCTGGCCAATGTCAAAGTGTTGTGCTCATAGACCAGCTTCAATAAAAACCGACTGACCTGAGCTTTGTGAGACTGAGTTTGTATTGAACGACAAACTGCACAATTTGGGAAAGTAATTGTATCTTCAGTTTCAATTACATGTGACTGTATATGTCGTACTTTTACTCCACTGTTAGTCAGAGATGTTGTTAAAGATTGAACCTGGGGTTTTGATCTGTTTTTGGCTTGTGAGCCCTTTAAAAAAGCTTGTGTGTAGTCTATAGTCTCAAAACTTCCCCTTTAACTACCCATGTGTTTTTATTTAAATAACTCCCAAGGACAACAGAATGTTGAATATGTAACAAAAAGTGGATCATAGCTTTGTTTTCTCTTATTCCCTTTCAAATTTTAATCCCCGTTTTACAGTCAATCACAACTAGTTCCACCTCATCCATTCACAACAGTGAAATAAGAATTAATAAGAATTTAATATAATATATCATGTCAGTCAAACAGCAAAACAAGAATTTAAATGCATTTTACTTTGTACGTTCTTTTTATTGAATTATGTCAAACTCTTCATTCTCAGGTGAGAATGTAAATGTCAGAGTTGTTGTATTGCACCGTTGGAATGATTAGATAGAATGAGTCATCATCCACATTTCAAAGACAATAAAAAAACATTTTTCAGTTGCGGTACAAGCACAAACCAAATAAAGCACATGAAGCACAAATTTATGTATATAATAAAATCAGCTTCGTTCACAATATATACATTTAATACATTCAGCCACAAACACTACAGGCTCCCTGCAGTATTGATAAGTGCTCTCAGCGTTTTCTGGGTTAGTGTGTGACACCAAAGCAGATGGCTGTTTCTGCTGTTTTGAATATTTTAAGTGTTAAATTGCATCTTCGGAATCATTTTTTTTTTTTTTATGAGACTTTATTCAAACAGACACTGCTGAGAACTTTGAAATGTGAATACAGTTTGTGTAATGTCTGCAACCAGCTGTGAAAAACTGTATGTGGGATGACCCCGTGTTATCATACATCTTAGAAATGACTGATAAGAACATGCTGACCAGGATCTAAATGGTTAAATATGTGTGTGTGTGAGTGACATGTTGCAGGGGGAGCAGACAGGAACACCAGGTGCTGACAACCAGAGAACTGTGATTGTTCCAGAAGCTTCTCCAACAAGGAGTCACGGCAGATGTTGGAGATGACAGAGCGGTGTGGGAGCGCAGTGACAGGGCTTGAGCGCACGTCAGGGCCCAGCTGCAGCACACTGCACCCGGCGTCGTGTGTGTGCAAGCTGTGCTGTTCAGCACCACAGGAGCACAAATCTGTACTGATGGCCCCAGCGGCGTTCCCCAGGGAGAACTTCTTGTGCTTAAAGTTTCCCTTCAGAGATGAGATAAGACTTATACCGCCCTGCTTTAAAGAAGTTTAAAATATATACTTTTCAAAGGAATGAATACATACATAATTATAATAATAATGACAACAATCATAATAATAATAATCTTAATAATTAGGCTGTACATCCATTCCTTCTCCCTTATTGGGGAAATCCATAATCCACTGATTTGCTAATATATATTTCACTACAATTGTCCTGGACACAAAACATCTCAGAATCCACTGAAAATTCTATTCTACTCTATTCTGTTTATTGTCTTTATTATCATTGCACAGTGGACAGTGAAATTCAGTGTCCCAGTGGTACAGAGAGTAACATACAGACAAGTTGACACATTGCAGTTTAAATAAATACAGAAAGAAACAAAAGGAATAAAAAGGAGGAAAAAAAAAGTGGGGTATTGGAACAGATGAATTTATGTACTTAATTATTTTGCACACACACACATGAACAGTGCACGTGACAATAGTCCACAGTTTTGGTCTCTAAAGACACTTGGATAATATAATAATAACAATAGCTATATAATAATAAACTTGACAAAAGACACATTTACAAAGTTCTTCACACATAAATACAGAAAATACTATTACAAAGCAATAAAAGGAACGAACACCTGGTTCAAAGCAATTTAATAATGGAAAGCTTGTAATAGTCTGGAAATGCAAGTTTTTAAAGACCAGAGTGTAGCAGTCTGAGAAGGTGGTGACCATAATAAAAGCTTTTCATGTTTTTATGTTTTCAGGCAATATTCTAGAGATTTTTTAAAACTACAGTAAAACCCCAGCACAATGTGTTCTTTATTTGTCCTCTTAGTCATTTTCTTTCATCTAATTCACAGTATTTTTCTAAATTTCACTCTGAAATAAAAAAAGAATGAAAGTACAGAATAAAGAGAAAAACTGTTTGTCTGTCTTAAGTTGTGTCTTTTAAAACCAGAGAACACTGTGGGATCAAGAGGAACAGGGGCCTCTGTTAGCGTTTCAGTGAGGTTGCACTACTCTCTAGTGGTTACCTCACACTATTGCAGCAATATAGAAGTGGATGAAATTAACTTAAAGCCAAACATTTCACCTTTTTCTCTTCATAGTCACTAAAATGACAACTTTTTGCTTTTTGTCCCAGGGTCAAAACTAAACATGGACAAGCAGCGTTCAGTTGTTGCTCCACATATTAGAACTGCAGGTCTGCTGCAGCTTCTTAGGTCTCAGATCAACACCGAAGACTTAAAATAATCACTCATTTGTTGCACCACACTGGTATTTTCACTCTTTTATTTCTTACTGTATTATTCTCAATGTAACTATTTAAAATCTCTTTATAAATGCTTCTGTTTTTGGATTGTCTTTGTTGCTTTTACAATTTGCCTTTTATGTTATATGTAAAGCATATCACATACAATATGCTATACAAATAAACTTGCCTGGCTAGAAATAATATTTGTAAACTATATAGGAGCTCTTAAATGTGTTCTTTGCCTTTAGAATTCAACATATTTCCATTTTCCACACATAAAGAAGTGCTCTGGAAATAATCTGCATTATTTCTGTGTTTTCCTTCAACTGACGTCATGAAGAACCTTGAAGGAAACGAGGATACATCCAGCATCAGGCGGCTCGGCCCATTATCACGTCCTATTAGCTTGCTCAATGGTGCAGTGTGTTATGCGGGTTCACCGGTCAGCCACGACACACGCCATTAGCCCGAGCAAACGTTGCCTTGCAGTGCTACACAAAGCATACCTTATTTGTATCACATTAGCTCTTTGATGTGGCATAGCATATTATATCAACAGCTGCAATTTATCAAACAATTTTGGCACTGACTTGCTTCACTACCAGCATCACGGCCGCGGCGGCAGCAGTAATGCCACCAGCACCCATCTTCAACTCTTCCTCCACGAGAAGCTGCAGCAGCAAATAAATTAAACATGTGCCATTGAGCATGCTAAATGGCTTGCAACACATAATCATCTAAATAATTATGAGGCTGCCATTAAAGTGAGCTGGATGGATGACACATGAGGCGTTACGGAAGAAAAAAAACTGGAGGTAATGGTGCAAGATTTGATATGGGAGAAAAGGGGGAAAATGGCGCGGAGGGGGGATAAGAAGTAAATGCACTTTCCTATGTGATTCCTTCCGTCAGTCTTTTCTTCTCGCTGTTGGAAAAAAAAAACTCAGACTCAAAAGTGCTGAGGGACAATGGGGTGATTAGCCCAATCAGAAAAAGCAATGGGGGATTGTGGGTATAGGCTGTGGCGCCGCTCGCATGCAGTCGTCTTTTTTGTCCTCCCACATTTCATTAATCAGCAACCTGAAGCCCCCCGAAATCAGTTCGGCAGACTCGCTGATTTGTTCCCATGTGGCAATCAGAGCGGGAAAAGAAATCAGTTCACAACCTTTATGCTATTACCTGACATTATAAAGCATCTCTTTGTATTCTTTTTGTTACGCTTCTCTGTTTTTTTTAAATCTTCTTTGTGATTTGCTGCTGAAAATATGTATTCCTGTCGCCAACTCTGACCTCCATTAACCCTCTGAAGAAGTACTTGTTCAGTTTAATCCACCGACTCACAATAAGAAGTAATAAAACAAACGTAATGTGTATTCGTAACGAGCATTGTTAAATACACGTGTATTGTGTAAAATCATCAGTAAAATAGCGTGTGCCGCCAAGTATGATATTTTATTGTGCCTCGTGTATCAGGTAAATGAAGCATCGCATCACCAGATATGCATGAGCAGCACAATAATATTCTGTTCATGGAGGATATTATTGGTGTCTCCTCACTTTTTACACAATATTAATCACAATGTTTATCCACTGCCTACTTATATATATACATGACGCCACTGGCAGAGAGAGCCTGGTTTGAATTGTATAAATGTTTATAGTTTGTGCAGTATAGTTGTTTAAGGCAACACCTTTTGATTGCAGCAAGAACATTTACATACATTTAATACATATGGGATCAATGGACTCAGCAGGAAGCTACCAGGACAAATCTGAATGTATAGGTGAAGAGACGTTAGGACCAAAGTGTGTGTTTAATTATAATATATATTTTAAAATATTACAAATGTGTGTTATTTATGAAGGGAAGATTTTTCAAATAAATACAACCAAACCTGAAAATATATCAGTATTTTTGAATATATAATCCAATCCAATTTTCATTGTCCTGTCTTATCATAAGCAGTTAGTTGAATAGAGGTGTTTTACTCAAACAAACTTTATTGCAGTTCAGTGGACAATAGTGTAGCAAACTATACAACTTTCAAGGGTAAAGTCAGTTTAGTATCCATCCATCCAACAATCCATCGGGTTATACTTTTAGGGTTTTACGGAGGCCAGAGCCAATCCCAGCCAACATTGGGCAACAGCCTAGCTACACCTTAAACAGTAGAAGTACAAATCACAACTGCGAATAAGAAAACACTGTTCTTTGTTTTCATATTTGCCATTGTGTTTTGTGATTTGCTGTTGTGATTTGCACTTCAGGGCCACCATACAGAGACAAACCACCATCCACACCAACAGGCAATTCAGAGTCTACAACTGACCTAAGTCTCTGTACCAAGTCAGGAACCTGGAGTACCTGAAGAAAAACTCACACAGAGAGAACATACAAACTTCACAGTTCCACTGGGCCGTCAGGTCTGAACCCAGAATCTTGTTGCTGTGGGGAGACAGTGCTGCACCGATAAACCACTGTTCCATCCCTCAGTTTATCATATTGTCTAAAAAAGTGTGCCAAAATATTTATACGGTACTCTCAGGCAGTAATATAAAATATTCAGGAAAAGGCCACTCTGAGATAAGTATATTTTCTGCTATATACCACAATAATTTCCCATCTATACCGTTAATGTGTGTCACTTTTTAATGGACATTAACTTGCTCCATGCGGCACCTCTGATGCGCTTCTCCTCCTGGGATGGATAAAGATTGAGCTTCGTCCCTTAAGGACACGGCCCGGCTGCTAAAACCTTATTCCAACAAAAAAGCACCAATCTGAATGACAACCTCCAGCCAATAAACAAACAATCAATGTGAGCCTATTGCACGAACCAGCTCAAACTGGGATGATTTCCCCTGGGACATGAGTAGCAACAGAGCAATGAAATAAGGGATAAGGTTTGTGGTGTAAAATTACCAGCAGGAAATGTAATTTGACAGAGAGCGAGGCGTGGGGATATGAAATGGTGTCATGAGTGACCCCTGTTGGGAACGAGCCGTTACAGTCGGCCTCATAGGTTTCATTAACGCCTGGCAATGTATTAAGAGATTGTGCATTGGTATTTCAGTTGCTGATATAACATGTATATATTGGCTTTTAATAAATATCGCTTACCATATCTATCTCATTAATCACTGCTCAACACATTTCTATTATGCATATGTTTGAAATTTAATACACCTTTTTTCATATTGGTTTAACAATCTGAGTGAAAAGTAGAAAAGTGTAACTCAGACTGTATATAAAGATGGATGCCACCTGGTGGCTGGCTGCAGTAAAGGTCAGTTGAAATGCCTGCTTCAGTGGAAGGTATATACAGTATATATGTATATATATATACTCAAGGAAATATGAAATGTTTTGTATTTCAAGTTTATGGCAGAAAACCAACTTGATCTCCAACAAGCCTTTAGTCTTGTTTAGTTTTCTAACCCCGACAGGTACAAACATGGACCTGGACCCTCTTCTATGAGTACAACAGTCATGATGCAAGTGACAATGTGTCTCCACTTCCTCCAACTTTCCAAGAAATGAAACCGGACTGTCCCAGGTATACAAAGGCTACCATCTGCATGGTGCCTTAGGAGCCAGAGTCACTATTGGGGGGGTGGAGCCGCTGTAGTGACATCCCAACAGATGCACATGCTTAACCAATCATCACTTTTAAACATGTGGAATCTGGTGAAAAGCCATATATTTCATAGTTATAGCCATAGACTGTATATAAAATTGGACCAGGCGTCCAACTATTGAGGAATGAATCTAAAATATCCTGGATATCAATGCTGCCATCTTGTGCATTTAGTTGTAATCAGGGGATTGAACAAGATCTCGCCGATACATGCGCTCCACCAATCGTGAGTCAACTGTCGATCACGACATTTCACCCTGTTTTACAGCATCAATTCTAATTTCATGTCATTCCTAAAATAAAAGACAACATCTTGGAGAAAATCTAATTTGACACGTACTTTGACTTTTTTAGTTTGTTCCATGTCCAAACCAGTAACATGGAGGAGGTAGGATATGTGACCTAAGCTGCAGCCAGCCACCAAGTGGCAATAGAAACACTTTGGCTTCACTTTTGGGAAGCTGTCTTGTCGTCTATCTTTATATGCAGTCGAAGATGTTTTCTTTTAAAAGCAGTTCTCTTCACACTGAGCATCATTCCTCTCACATCTTCCAGAAATAAAGTGAGTGTAACAGGCGAAGTCAAAGGCTCCGTTTCCTGGGAGAGTCTTTAAATACACAAGTCTATTTCCTGTACAGGTATCAAGATAAAAAAACAATACTGATGACAAGGTGCCAGCCGGTGGAGCTCTCTCTAGGCTGTTTATACTGACTTCCTACTTTTACTGGAAGCTTGGAAATTCTATCCGTCACTTAATGCAGTAATAATACCCACAAGGAGCTATAATCACATAATCTTGTGTGAATTATGTTGTTGCTGCATGAATATAAATCAACTTCCTCAATTAAACTTTCTCTGTCATTTGAGTTTATCGCCTTGTTTCTGTTCCCAGATGACATAAATTGAGAGAGACAGAGCTTTCATGTAACGTGAAGCAAAGCAAGCTGAAGGCAAAATTGATGAGTTTAGATAGAACAGAAAAATGAAGAGGCTCTCCTCGAGTTTCCATTTGGCTGCAAAGATGTGTTCTCTGCAGCCCCATGGAGGGAAACCATATGATTGCTGTTAATGCCAGAGGGGAAGAACGCTCTAATGTAAAGGAAGCAATCTCCTTTCCCAGAAGTAGGAGATTAAAAGAGAGGCAGAAGTGAGAGTGGAGCTGCATTTGTGGAGAATGGAGAAGTTATCATTTGTGATGGGTTTTAACACCACAATGCACAAATGTTATTTTTGATTTCACAATAATCATAACACATAAAAACTACACATAGCTCAGGTGGAGAAGCTGGAACAAATGTGAACTTAAAGGATGAAATCATGATGTGCATGAAGGAGACAGTAACCATCTCATAAAACAAAGAGAAACCCCAGATATCCACATCTTTCTGTCCTCTGAGGACTGGTTTAACCTTAAGTTCATCACCTTACTGTGTCCTCTTCCTCTGCAGTGGTTCAATACCAACTAAGAGGCAACTTATAATATTTGCATCATAGTACAATGGCTGTAAATGTATTAATTTACATCTTCTTGTGCATATTTTGTCAAGACATTTTTAGAATTTGTGGCAGGTTTGGATGGAAGCTAAGCTACTGTTCACCTCTGAGTTAACTAACCTGGCTGGAATTGACAATATAAAATTACTACATTCATAAGTTAATCATTTATGATCAATATCTGTTGTGTTCAGACTTTTCATTCACAATAATTAGATTTTCACAATAATTAGATTTCCATAGTGTTCTTCTTCATTTATTAAAGCCTAATATTAAAGTTGCAAACTCACAATGTGTTTTTTCAAGAATAAGCAGCAAACGCTGTACACATGTATTCAAGATGACCCAACAGAAATGAAAACATTGACATTTACTGTACATACAAATCCTGATTGTCAATATCACTGTTTTTCTCCAGTTGTAATCCTCTTACTTCTCCCCTCTGTGACTGTGTCTGTACATAAATCAGTGTCTTCTGCATCCAGCATATTATCACTGGTTGATCCTCTGGACAAATGTTTCTCATAACTTTATTATTCATTGGACAAACAGCTTGAATCACAGTATTCAAGACCTAAAGATTTCTGAGGAAAAACCTCTGACGGAGATTTGCTTTACTTACTTACTTAAGTTACTGCTGTACCATTTTCCCCTGATTATTGTCTCTGGGCTTGTAGCATGTTCTTGACGCCACTGGATGGAGACAGTGAGACAAAATCTAAATGGACCATTGACGTCAGAGTAAGTTGCATGTTTCTTGTCAAGACGAATTTCGAGCAAATGAACCTCAAACAAGACTAAACCTCACAGCATGGCAGATGTTGACATACAGCAAGAATCAAACTTCAACAACAAGACAGATATATTAGGTCTAGACTCTCTTAAATCCAGGAACTGAATCCAACAGGAAGTTCATGTGTTTTTTTTCTGTGAAATTTCTCATATGAGGAAATGCACCGGGTCACATTTGTGTGTGTGTGGCAGTGTGTTTGTTTGTGTGTGTGTTTTGTCCAGGTCTTCCTCATGTTATTTAGTTCGGTCCATGTCCGAACCAGTAACATGGGGGAGGTAGGATTTATGACCTAAGCTGCAGCCAACCACCAGGTGGCGATAGAGATGCTTTGGCTTCACTTTTGGAAAGCTGTCATATCATCTTCCTCATGGTGTTGGGACCTAAATCTGTTGATACCATCACATTATACTTGTCGTCCTTAAGTGGACAAAAAGCAGGTCCCCAGTACCATAAATAATTACACATTACATTTGAAGACATGTTTTATGGTTAGGTTTAGGTTAAGGATGGGCAAGTTGTTACTATAGTTAAGGTTATAGGTTAAAGGTTAAGTCTCCAGGAAAGTAATGGAAGTCAATGTAATGACACAAAAGCATGTGTGTGTGTGTGTGTGTGTGTGAGAGAGAGAGAGAGAGAGAGAGAGAGAGAGAGAGAGACAGACACAGGCAGCAAGCTTTACTAGCCATGCCTAAATAACCCATTACCATGTCTTTATGACACAAGTTTATATGTAATTACAATGCATCATTCAGTATCAGATGTAATTTCTGATATTGTTTGCATCCTTGTCTCTTTCTGCTCTTTCAGTGTTCGATCTAGTTGCTTCACAGCCATGATCCCTGTGCACCACCTACATGTGCATGATTCATTCCCACAACAGAACCGTGTGCCTCTTTGTGCAGGATTCAAAGATCATTCTGAATCATTTCCACATTAGCCCCTGCTGCTGGCCTCCACATGCACAAAGATGTGAGGCGTCTTTATTGCCGCCTGCAGCTTTAATAGACTGTGTTTGCTGATAATGGCTGCATTGCAACACTGTCACTCAATCGTCGTATCACTGTTACAGTGTTTCTGTGCGTAGCTGTTTAACTTGTTTTCTCCACAGAGATCTGGTCAGATCAACTTTGTCTCGGATCCTGTTTACACCCTTCAACTTCACATCTGATACTGGGGATGACGTCCTGCCCACAAATCCTATTCTCATCACCCCATTGGTTGAAAATCAAAGCCGGGCCACTTAAACCGAGCTCCCATTGGTCCGTCGCCACGTCAGTCACGCTCTGCACAGTCTCTCCGTGCAAATAGACGAGTAGATGCGGAACAGAGAGGAAGAGAGAGCGGGTTACCAGAGGAAGAGGGGGCGGACGACCGGTGCCCTTCATCACTAAAGCACACGTTTCTACTGTAGTCGGTCTGTTGTGTCGTTTCAAATAAGAGGAAGTGGGACAGTTACTGTGAACATGGCGCAGCCGGACACCAAGAAGATCTTCTTCGAGAACCTGTCGGGAGCGGGCAAAGCCATCGCGGTGCTGACGAGCGGAGGAGATGCTCAAGGTAAAAGTGTCCGGACACACTTCCACAGGAGCGGGGTGTGAGCGCGGACACACACGGCCGGCTCCCGGGCCTGTCCTCTCATAACACCCGGAGAAGAGAGGGGGAGCTCGGTTACGTTTTCAGGCTCCATTCATCCAGGAAGCCCACCGGTTAGCATGCTAGCTAGCCGGCAGCATCTCTCACTGAGTTTGGGGCTTTTTTTTGTCGCTGCGCAGCGTGACGGCCGCTCAGAGGGCTGCCAAGGTCGAGCCGAGCCGAGCTGTCACACGCCAGCATTTATCGCTGCACCTCGGTGGAACAGCCTCACTTTGTCCTTTAATAAACTCCCAGTCCGATTAAGTTGCATCGCGGGGTAGGGACGCGCGGATCCAGGGGGGTGATGGGGCCTGAAGTCGGGGTTGCAGCAGCAGTATCTGGTGGTGGGATGCCCGCATCCTGTGTACGTGATGAGCCGCATACATCATGACAGGGGAGGGAACCCTGGTCATGTGGTGCGAGCAACACGCCTTCTGACCATAATAATGAGCTACTAACACGGTATGAAGCACGTTATAATCATGATGAGGCCTGATCAGCAGATCAGCAGACAGAGCAGTGTTCTCCATAGAAAGTTATACAGGCATACATCTCTGTAAAACTCGAGCTGTGCTATTGATTGTGATCACAGAAGTTGATTTTCAGTGGAAATGCCAGATGTGTTCATTCAAGCACAGATGAGCTCCTAGCGTAATAAAGTCAGGGTTCTGGTTTAAAGTTTCTATCCTGATTACACACCACCACACCAATTCAGACCCTCAATAAGTTAGTATTTTATGTCATTTTCATTATTTCCTCCTACTTTTATACTAGTAGTAAGTTGTAGCCGTGTTTTATTGTTTTTGTGTTATTACTATTGTCTGTGTTGTTACTGCTGCTGTAACACTGCAGCATAAAGTACTTAAAAGAACATTGACCATAACCTGACAATGAATTAGCTCCTGGGGGCAACAGCAAATGTTTCGGGGCTTCCAGTGTCGACAGCAGATATCCAGGCTCAGTCTTTACTGCGCTGTACACTGTTTACAGTCTGACTCTTTTATTTTGGTTTATCTTTATCAACAGTTAATCTGCACTTCAATGCAGAATAATGAAAAAGTTGATAGCTGATGCATTTTGGTGAATGTGCTCTGCCTCTTTCACTCTTCACATGGACTGTTAGAGCTCAAATGTGATTGGTCGAACTAGAAATGGAACAGAAGCCTTTTGGCCCCAACATCCTGTCCCTCACCCACAGATTCTAAATATTCACATGTAGAATCTGTTGTAGAGAGCGTGTGCTTAAAGAACCAGTCAGCCTAGATGTCAGAAAAGCACGAGTATAACTAATCACATTAATAATGGATCATCTGTTCCACTTTCCATGGAAGTCGTGGCGGTGTTACAATGAGTCAGTTCAATTTGGACACACATTTTCACGTTCACACCTGACCATCCTCAAACATTATATCTGCACAATAGCATTATGGGAATAGAGTCTGCTTCACTCCACATATATACTCCATTCTCACCCAGCAGTACTCAAGGTCAGGTTATAGATAAAGGGCCAACTAGCTGTACATTGTAGTGTTTACACTCATGCACTTTCTTATCTAATTCAGATCAAAGAGAGGCACCAAACTCAAGACGAAAGGACACAATGTGGTTTTGGAATCCATGCTTAAGGCTTAACTATCCAATAGGATGTGAACACCTACATGTACCATAGAGAGTGACAGCAATTAGCCTTTCATGGATGTGCTGTCGGAATGGGTGACTCAGGGTGAAGGAGATATATTGGGATGCTGTGGGAGACATCGTCAGACTTGGGAGGTGACAGTTGCTCATGTTACTCTGATAGCGTTTGTGTATTGTTTCACCTTCTGGTCTCCTTGATGCATCAAGTTCACATTAAACTCTTCCGCATAAGTTACAAGCTGCTGCCTGACTTCTCCTTTCGCCAGCTTCTAGAAAACCTCCATTACAAATGCATGCACACATAGAAGAAGAAAAAAATGCCCATAGAGTTGGCTCCACAGGAGACCAATGAGGTCGCGGCCTGCATGACAGGAGCTGAATGTCAGTGTCACAGGGTATTGTGTAGCCTTGGCTTCAGTCCTTCCACTCACTCAGGCAGGAGAATGAGCAAGTCATGCAGAATGAGACAGACACATTGTGTGGTTGTCTGCTTCAATATGTACTTTCAACCTCTCAAATGATTAAATTTCAGTTTCTCTTCTCACATTCAGATCCAGTTTCCTCTCTCTTTGCTGAATGTGCTGTTCAGTTGAATGCAGTTACGTAACAAGGCAGTTGGTCACGGGCTGTTGCGCTGGGCAGTATGGTGAATACCTGGTGGTTGTGGATTCTTGGTTGGTTCTGTAACTTCACATGTTTATTTAACCTTCCTGTATACTCTACTTTAAAGAGCTTCACTGCCTGATTCTTTAATAACGTCACTCCCACTGCCTCGATGGTCTTACACGTTGCTTGGTAACAGCCATACTTGGCTGCCATACGAGCTGAAGAGAAAAGAAACTGTCCTTTCTTCTGTTGTTTATATCGCCTTCACTCAGCTAAGATCCTGGCTCCCTGTTGTGGGTAAACCATTATCTACTATTCTCTCCCTATGTCAGTGTTTAAACTAACCTACCATTGACATTCAAGTCACAGAGCTGCGTCTCAGTGGTCACTGGGTTTTACTGGGACTAACCACAGAGTAAATAAGAGGCCAAAGCAGCAGGAAAATACTTTTGACCAAAAATGGCTGTGTGCTCCTGGGTGGGATATAAAATGGTCCCAGCCACAGATTGACAGAATAAACACGCAGCCTTTGCTTCTACACACACCAGCACACATTCAAGACACCTAAATAGTTAAAGAGAGGGAGATAAAGTTTTACAGCTGCAGTGACACACTTTGTGACGGAGGTAAAATAAAGTGGAACAGCCATGTAAATCAGGATCGTGTTTGCTGTAGCTGAAAGCCGTGTGGTTGTTTCTCTCCCCACAGCTCAGCTAGACCCCGCTCATCACAGTTTCACTGTTTGTTTTATGGTTAAGATTTAATTCTCTGTCTTTCAGGAATGAATGCTGCTGTTCGTGCTGTGGTTCGAATGGGGCTGTACGTGGGTGCAAAAGTTTATTTCATTCATGAGGTGAGCCCATATTTTGAGATAATCCTTATTAATGCCACTGTCTACTCAAAAACAAGCCCTTACATTGGTTGCCTATCAGTGTCCATATTGATTTTAAGATTATTTTTCGTGTTGATAAAGCACTTCATGGTCTTTCACCAGCACACGTCTCATACTTTTACATGTGTGAGCCATTATGGTTCATCAGGTCCTCTGGTACAAATCACTTAGCTGTTCCAAAGTGACAAAAACTTTTGAGGTGAGGCAGCTTTGAACTTTTATGCTCCAAGCCGCTGGAACACTTGAACTGCTCTTGAAACGCTATTTTAAAACATATCTCCTTAACCTGGCTTTTGATTAAGTAGATTTATTGTATCTAAATGTTTTTTTTTCCTCCATTAATATTATTAGTATTATTACATGAGTTTGTTTCCCACTCCATTGACTTCTATTGCTTCCATTTCTTGCACTTCTGTTTGTCAGCATTTTAACTCATCACTCAATCGTGAAGTACTAACATGTATGAAAGGTAAAGTTTAAATAAAGTAAAATACATTTTGATTTATTAATGTAGAGACTGGCCAGAGGTGGGAAAAAATGAGCACAGTTGAAGATGAAAGTAATGACATGTATTTTAAATGACTACATTTCATGACAGGACATCTGTCCCTTTTGTTGCACATTAGAAACAGCAGTATCTCAGTCTATATGCATGATATGTATATACAGGGATGTAGCAGATGTTAGAGGAGCTTTGGTGCTTGCTCATCCTGTGATCCCAGCACATCTCTGTATGCGGTGGTCCTGCTCGCTCTCTGTGTTGTTACATAACATGACATGAGGCCTTGTGTGGAACTCCCCCTCCCACTCGGGCACCACAGTACTCTGGGTGTTCTCCTGCACGCTTCAGGACATAGTGTGAGGATGGGCAAACTTCTGGTCTTCCATATGTATTTACTGAGTCGACCCACACTGTGTATACTGTTGTTTGATCTTGCATGCAGGTGAAATACTTGTGGTGCAGTTTAGAGTGCACACTCGAACGACTCCAGCTGTTTGCCTCAAGGTCGTCTCAAGTGTTTGATTTGTTTATTCACCAGGAAGCTTATCCTGTTTTCCATTTTTTTCCTAAATCAGGGATACCAGGGTATGGTGGACGGTGGGGAGAACATAAAGGAAGCCACATGGGAAAGTGTTTCTAGCATGCTACAAGTGGTGAGTAACTTTCATGGGCAGCATTCCACACATCTACTGCAGTTACTGTCGGGGGAAACAGTTGCTACGTCATCTGTGGATCTCTGTTTTAAAATTTGAACAATAAGAAATAAAAAAACAGTCATTTGTACAGTTATAGAGGAACATGCAGGTCATGTCCCTTAAACCGGAGGCTGGTTTTGTGGGTAGAAAGGTCATTGCTTACTCTTGTTCACAATTGTCGCCCCAAGGGTGGGACAGTTATTGGCAGCGCCCGCTGCAAAGAGTTTCGCACTCATGAGGGACGCCTGAAGGCTGCTAACAACCTGGTGCAGTACGGCATCACCAACCTCTGTGTGATCGGTGGAGATGGCAGTTTGACCGGAGCCAACCTCTTCAGGGAGGAATGGAGTGGACTGCTGTCAGAGCTGGTGGGCCAAGGTACAGAGAAAAGATGAAAGTCCCTCCTTTGCTTAACCCTGATGCTACTTTCTTACCTCACAGTATTAATACTTACTTAATACATACAGAGGTATAAGTACAACCGTCAGATATTTGCTGGGTATAAGCTTTTCTGTCACTTTTTTTGTTCTCTTTTCTCATTCTGGCTGTCGACAGAAACTTAAAATATATTCACTATAGACTATATAAGTTATAGTGGAGTTGGTAAATATCTCCTGAGTAAACAGAAGGTTCTATGAATGTGACATAGTTAGAATATTTATAAGAGTGACCAAAGAATTTCAAGGTTTTACCACTTTAAATTCCTGACAGTAAAAAGGGGTTTATGATATATCAATGATGTTTCTTTCAAAAAAACAACATGTGCAGGTTTCTTCCTGAGCTCATCAGTTTCCATTCCTGCTCATCCTTTATGTTATGTTATGTTATGTTATGTCAACAAGCTGTGAGAGCAACCTGTCTGAAAGACTGTAAAAATACAGAAGGCAACACAGAGGCCTGTGTAACCTGCGGATCCTTTTAGGTCTGATCGAGGCCGAAGCTGTTCAGAAGTACTCTGCCCTCCACATCGTGGGGATGGTCGGCTCCATCGATAACGACTTCTGCGGCACTGACATGACAATCGGCACAGACTCGGCTTTGCACAGAATCATAGAGGTGGTGGACGCAATCATGACAACCGCACAGAGGTGAGGTGGTGGAGGCAGAGCAGCTGTATTGTTAAATTTGGTGAGGCCATCAGCAACAGTGCAAAGTCCATAAATGTGTCCGAGCCTCTTGTAGTGAACATCTTAGTATAAACATGGACATCTGAGCAAAATATTTAGCCGCTCACCATCTTTAATCAGATTTAAGGCCATGTTGTATCTGGATGAAAATAAAGAAGCTAAAGAAAACATTCTCTTCACTGTCGGAATGTCAGGCATGTTTCCCTGAAGCTATGTCTGGGTCTGGGAATAGAAATGATTTGACTTTTTCTTGTCTTAACATATACATTAAGTTCAGACAAATAGATGGACATGTATGGTAATGAAGAGTATTGCAGCGGAATATTTGCCGTCATCAATGCCTGCTCCTGAGCACACAGGTCCTTTAGTTACATTCCTCTGTAACCAAAAACAGTGATATTTTCTGCTCTTATCTTTCAGTCACCAGAGGACATTTGTGTTGGAGGTCATGGGCAGACACTGTGGGTAAGAGTGCATTTCATGCTAAACTTTATATGAAAACTATAATTCCACAGAAACAGAGTCTATTGTAACCTCTGTTTATACACACACACTGTTCTGTCTGTGTTTGTTTTTTATTCTAGCTACCTGGCCTTGGTGAGCGCCCTCGCTTGCGGGGCAGACTGGGTGTTGATCCCAGAGATGCCCCCAGAGGACGGCTGGGAGGACAAGATGTGTCAGAAACTGTCTGCGGTAACACCATCTCACTGATCTCCCCACAGTAAACCCAATGAACCGTATTGTATCTGGATGTTAATAGTTTAACTTACCGGTGTTCTGTCTTTCTCCAAGGAGTAAATCCTGTTTCGTTTTTTTCAGAGAAGACTGATGTGGAGGAAAGTGTTTTGTCTCAGCTGTCTGGTGTCTTACTGTGTTGTTTTTTTTTCTGGTTTGTAAATACAATCTACGATTCAGACCCGTTCCAGAGGCACAAGGCTGAACATAATCATAGTTGCAGAGGGAGCCCTAGACAGACACGGGAAGCCTATAACCTCTAGTTATGTCAAGGAAGTGAGTACCTGAATGTAAAGAAAGGGGAAGCCAGAAGCATGGAGACCCGACTGATGGAAAAACAGCTCATCCTAAACAGCCCAAAACATTCTTTAATAGCTTTATTTGTATTTTTAACAGGATGTCGTTATGAGTGGAAAAACAAATCTTCCCTCAGGTAAAGCCTTGTTCACACTTCACGATTTTCAGCCCAAATTAAAGATGTGTTTACATTTTGGCAACAACAGCAAATTGGCGCCTGACAGGCAGTCACTATGTGTGAACTCTTCAAAGAAGCGATTAGAGAAGCTCGCTGACACATCAGATTCCAAACCTCCTAGAAATCTAGTCGGCGACAACTCCAGCCAATCAGAGAAGCAATACTGGTTGATGTCGTGGTGAGGTGCTCCCTGATTTTTTACACTGCAAATGTCTGTAATTGGGGAAGTTGAACAATAACAATGCGTGTGAGAGACAAACTCAGTGCAGCTTATATTAACTGCATCAAGCTCAGGTCTGGTTTGGATTCTTCACAACTGTGATGTCAAAGTGTTTCAACACCTCCTCCCTGATGTTTTTCGTGATTTAATGTAGTCTGGAGACCAGTCGGGGCTTTCTCCTGGGGAAAGATAGTGAGTGTCACTCCCTTCACCAGTCAGTCGTGTAGTGTGAACTGCACAGCCATTCGACGGCTTTGAAAGTTGTGGAGTGTGAACTCAGCTTAAGATGCTATATGCCAGGCCTATGATAACACAGTGATGACAGGAAATAAGGCCTGCAGGACACTGCTGATTACAAAGTGCAAAGACAAGCTACGATGACATCGTAGCTCTTCTCCTGAGAGGTATCTGTTTGCTGTCGGCATCGTCAGGGCCCTCCTGTGCTTCTGAAAGCCTACATCACAGCCACAGTCTCAATTTTTCTGTCATGTTGTTTCTCCACCAACCCCCCTCCCCCAACTCCTTATAGAACCGAGCAGGGATGAAAAGGCTGAATATCATAATTGTAGCCGAAGGGGCGATTGATCATAGAAACAAGCCCATTACCACTGACTATATTAAGGATGTAAGTACGGAGCGCTGTGTGCGAGTGTGGCCAGTTGGCGCTCAGACTGCCTCCTGTATGAACTCTACCACTGTACTGCTGCCCTGGTGTGGCTTTGACTCTGTTGCTGTTGTTTCTGGAATGCTCTGTCCGACACACTCGCTAGTTTGGTAAGACGGCTTTCACCATACTACTGCTCCTGCTGTCAGACCCTGAGTGGGTACCCTCACTAAAACTCACCCCCAGACATTTGTAGACTCAAATGTCATGTATTTATATCTGCCTCACACATAGTTTTTTTTTTTACACATTTACTGTAAATTTGCTCATAGAGGTTTTCACAGTATTTTACTACCTTCCACTAACTGTCCTTTTATTAAGCATTTTATTTACTTCTTTCAGTTACTGAGTATTTATTTTTAATTGAGCACTTCCTGCCTGGGACCCTGTGTATATGCAGCACAAGCTGACAGCCCCCTATTAACATGACTGAAAAATTTAAATGGCTTGCCTGTGCTTTGGCGTTTCCCCTTCTCTTCAGCTTTTCTGTGATGTTAGTGTATCAGAGTGTGATGTGTGTCCATGTTCATATGGAGTTTTGCATGTACATTTATTTTACCTTGAGCTGTTTGATAAATGTGCTTGAGATGCATTCGTATCATTTCACATTTATGGTCCGGTAGTTACATTTACAGCAGTTTTTCCATGATCACTGCTAAGACCTGTATGTTTCATCCTCCCAGCTTGTCGTCAAATGTTTGGGCTTCGACACGCGGGTGACAATTCTGGGTCACGTGCAGAGAGGAGGGACCCCTTCTGCTTTCGACCGCATCCTGGTACGTGCACCTATTCAGCTCAAGTGGTAAACTATTCTGATAATCGATGAATCACTTAAGTCATTTTACAAAAAAATAACCACAGATATGCTGGTTGCAGCTTCCCTGAGATCAGGATTTGTTGCTTTACTTTGTCACATATGATACCAAACGAAATATCTGGGTTTTTCACAAATAAATAAAACGTAATAGTTGTTTGTAGCCCTGATAGCAAATTAGCTGTACACCAATATTAGAACCATCAGCCTGGTCAGGTTTATCCGGCTTACTTTGCCCCCAATGTTCATCTTGTTCTCACTGTAGTATTTATAGTAGAAGTTCTATATTTTTACATTAAAGCTAATGCAAACATTATCTGAGAGCTCTTCATTTGAGGTGTTTGTTAGGAAAAGTTCAGCTGTCCAGAGCATTTCCTGCCTAATCCTGTGTGTCTGAAGAGAAATGGCTCCAGGTTTTAGGTTAAGTACATTAACAGATTTATGGCTCAGCATGTGCAGCACTTCATCACAGACAGTGAGCAGCTCATCCCTCATGTTTGCATATAAGGGAGAAAATGAGGACGGTGCATTTTTATTTATGTGTGTGTATGTTTGCTCACACAGGCCAGTCGTATGGGTGTGGAGGCTGTGTTCGCCCTGCTAGAGACCACGGCCAACACACCAGCCTGTGTGGTGTCTCTGTGCGGGAACCAATCGGTGCGTCTGCCTCTGATGGAGTGTGTGCAGATGGTAAGTACTGGACTGGGCTGGAGACCGGGTACACAAACGCACACACATTTAAATATCAACGCAAGCACTCAGGAACAACTCATAGAGAGGCAGAGTCAATGGGGACGAGGTTGGAGGAGCTTAAGTAATGATTACTGACAGCACAGCTCATTGGGTCTGGAGTGCCACTAATGTTCACAAGAGAGTTGCATTGTTGGAGACTGGAGAGGCTGATGTGTCTGGTTAATGATTACCCAAAGCATTCCACAGGATTGCCAATGACTGCCAGCATGATGATGGTGATGATGTAATAGGAGCCCATCACCACAGAAACGCACAAAAGGATCTCTCTTGTTATACTCGCTTGACTTGATTGGACTGTGACAGCACACGGAAGAAGGTGTTGTCTCTACTTTCTGTTAGTTATAGATTCAACCCATGAAACGCAGATTCAAAACTAAATCTACAACCAAAGAGTTGTTTAAAAACAACCTAAAACCTCATGATTTTCTGTACAGCTTACAGAATTTGTTTACAAATGTTTTTATTTTTCAGCCTGTGAAGCAGATAGAGACAAATGAAGCTTAAACATCTGGCTTTCATTGTAAATCATTGAAATTTCATTACATTTTGTGAACATGTCAGGTCAGCAGGAACATGGTCTGGGTCTGAATCTGAAACTCTTCTGTAATCTGCTTCAATATGACATCCCTCACTTAGATCGTCAGCAATTGTTAAAATACTACTTTACTACTTTAACCAACAACCTATATTTCCCATAATGCATTTTTCCTTTCCTGTTAGTATTTAAGTGAATCACAGTGTATTTCATCAGTCATATGTCTTGATTGTGACGTGTAGGTCTAATCTGGCTCTAAAGGGCAGATAGCAAACTGTTTTATAACAGATCAAAACAAGGTGACATACTAGTTTGTATTTGAGCTATAACAGATTCTTTGCACACTACAAAGACATTTTTTCCTACATGCACCAATTGTTTTGCTTATAATAAACACGTAAGGATCACTTTTTTCACAGTTCTAAGTAAAACAGGGCAGAACAGGATATGAATGACTTAATACTGATTTCAAACTGAAAACCCTGTTTTTCCTCAGACTCAGGAGGTCCAGAAGGCCATGGACGAGAAGCGGTTTGAGGAGGCCGTTAAGCTTCGGGGCAGGTATGACTGACGTCCAATCCGATATCCCAAAGCCATCACTTCACTCAAGATCAAGGCATCAGTTTGATTTTGCCCCCTGTAGACATTAAGCTGCAGACAGGTGCTATTTTAGAAACACCACCAGACTTGTTTTTACTCTGGATACAGTCAACAATCAGCAGAAAATTCATAATTAAGGATGCAGACGATTCAAAAAGCATTGCTCTGTTTTTACTGTATTTTGTTTGCGATCATGAGTCTTGACAATGGAAACAAACCATGCATTTGTGTGAACATACCTAGTGTCCTGTGTTGTATTGCAGGAGTTTTGAAAACAACTTGAAGACATACAAACTTCTGGCTCATCGTAAACCAGAATCCGAACTGCCAGTTGTAAGTAACCTCATGACACAGTGACATTTACTTGGTGTGTTTATTTGTGTGCTAGGAGCTGACTGAGGTGAAACTACTGTTTCTGTCAAATGTCCCAGACACACTTGGAGCTTCCGCTGTGCCTGGAGTGCAGGTTGTTGTGCATGTTGTTTTCAGAGAGTCAAATTATCCTCCCTGAGACATTAAATATTTAATCACACTGTCCCCAGTATCTGCCTACAAATAATGATTCAACTACTTCAGCCGTGATGTTCTGCGCTGCTGCTTTTTTTAGATCTCTTTGTCAGAACAAGACTAACTGAGTGAAGTGTTCCTGTGTTTTTCTGTAAAGAGGTGAACTGCATCATGCTAGTTATGCTAGCATCCATCAGACACAGTGTCAGTTATTTCCTGCCTCAGTAGAAAAATAAGGTGACCTGTAATTAGTCTGGTGATATCCACAGTGTGTTTGCTGTGAAGACTATAACTGTAGTCACTGGTCTCTTCATATGGGGCCCAGGTTGCTCAGTAATATCAGTTGACACCTGCTCCCCAGTCCCCCGCTGAGGGATGACTTGTTCAACCCTGTCAGGAGCCGCTTTAGCTAGCCTGTGGAGCTCCAGAGGAAGGGAGCTCACACTGAGGATCAGTGAGGTGTGGAGGCAGCATGGCAGACTCCATGCTGCAGAGCTCGCCTCAGGGTTTGGCTCCCGCTGTATCTGCGATAATGACCACAGTAGGCACAGCATGACGCCGAGTGCAGACCAGGAGTCGTTCATTGATTCACTCTGCAGAGCGTGAATAACAACAACATCTGAAATATACCCTATGTCTTGCAAAAGATAAAACTATCGACATCACATTTCACATGTTCCAGAGCAACTTCAATGTGGCAGTGCTGAATGTCGGTGCCCCTGCAGCGGGCATGAATGCTGCGGTGCGTTCGGCTGTCAGGGTGGGTATCTCTGAGGGGCACAAGATGTTCGCCGTCAGCGATGGGTTCGAGGGATTCTCTAAGGGACAGGTGGGTACTCCAGCACTAATTCACTGGCACATACACTCTACTATTGAACTAAACATTCCAGGGGAGTCATCACATCATTCATGGTATTAATCAAAACTTAAATATTACAGCTTAAATATAATGTGTATTAATGTCACACTTCAATCAATAGAGAATAATACGAGAATTGGCTTAGCTTGATGAGAGGCGGGCATCACACAATCACTGTTAGCTCCCTGACTGAAGAATAATGAGGAAAACCCAGAGGATAATCTCCCCAGATTGATGTAAACCAATTTCCCACATTGAGTCCCTGCTCTGCCGAAGCGCATGCAGCACTACAGAGAGTAGACAGAGGGCACCAGAGTGCAATGAAAAACACACTTTTGGAATGATTAAGTGGGATGGAACCTCCCCCCCTCTTTCTTCTACCCTGAAGTATGGTGTATGGAGTGTCTCGTTTTAAACAAAAGGGTATAAACACACAGTAGTAGGTGTGTGTGTGAAGGGAACTGTATTGTGGGCTGTCATCTGAGACTATTTTGCTGCTCTGTGTCTGGCAAAACTGGTTTTCCACTCTTGTATCCTTTTGTGACCCTCTTCCAGTGAGAAATCCTTAATCCCCTCATCCCATTTAATGTCATTCAAAGAGAAGTAGTTAATAAAGCAATCTGACCATTTATCTTCTTTGAAATATTCCCTGTATCACTGGTTATTTCAACACCCTGTGTGTGTCACTGCCATCTGAAATCAGACAGAGCTGAACTAACCCTTAGAAGATTAGATGAGTGAAAGTAATGAATTTCTATACTCCAGTGCTTTGGAGCTCACTGCTGCACACCGCTGTGATATCCCTGCTCCACTTCCTCTGTTTCACATGTGAGAGAGTGTCCAGAAAATTAACTCACATCCCAACAATCTCTGCACTCAGACCCCATGTTAGAAAATACAGAACAAAACCTTTAGTGTCCAGAGGTTTGTGAGAAATGGACAGCAACATAGAAACAAGTAGTATTCATGACTTTTAATGCTTATAGATTGAGTGTTGCTGAAACCTCAAGTTAAAGTGAACGACAGACATGGATAGTGGGAGTTAAGGAAGGTTTTAAAATGTAATAATGTAAGATTCCACATTGCTGTTTTCTTCCCCACAGATCAAGGAGATTAAATGGGCTGATGTTGGAGGATGGACGGGACAGGGTGGATCTCTACTGGGAACCAAAAGGTAACTTTTTCAGCTGTTGTCTCTCGTTGAACAACAACTGTTAAAACATTATAATAATGCTGTACTGTGCAATGATAAAAAAGCAACATCCAATCTGAACATAAAATGAACATTATTTAGTGATAGATAGTAATCATGTTGCTTCTTTTATTGTTTCTGTCTTCAGAACTCTCCCTGCAAAGCATGTTGACAAAATTGCTGAGCAGATGAGAAAGAACAACATTAATGCTCTGCTCATTATTGGTGGATTCGAGGTACGTTTCTAATTTTACTGATGAAGTTACATTCTCATAATTCTTTATCCATAAGCTTGTAAGCTCCTGAGTTTTTAATTAATGTCACGAGTTCAAATACAATATAAACTATGTTATAATTTAGAATCATTGCTAACAGTATACAGTTAAATGTGTATTTATTGTTTTGATGTATATGTATTTTATTGTTAACAGTGTTGATCCTGTCCATCAGTCTTGTCCCATTTAATGTCAGCTCATCACCATATGACTCCATACATAGTCAATATGCACAACCATGCTTCAGTAGAGTTAATGAGAGTCGCTGCATCATAAAGTTGGCTCAGTATTGATTTGTAGTGCTTTAAATATAAATGTGCGGAGAGAAAATATGATCCTGGGCTTAAGGCATATGCCTTATTCGAATAAAAAAATCACCCTGCATTGTAATTGAACTATAAATAATAATATTATTATCATTTAATTGTATTTGGAAACGGATCACCTGCTTTTTTCCAGTCATTTCACGCTCTCCCATTTAGACGCCCACCAGCTTCAGTTTTCCTGTGATGTATGCAAGTAAATTACTTTCATGTGTATGTACAGATGTGTGTGTGTATGTGGGTGTTTCTGCGAGTGTGTGTGTGTGTGTGGGTGGAGTTGTAACTGTCTGTTTCGCTGCTGTCCGTTGTGATAGACCTGGCTCCCCCCCTTGGCACGCTCCACTTTTGCCTCTCCCCTTCCTTCCTTGTGCCTGCAAGTAGCACCTCTCACACCAAACCCAACCTGCTGAGGTTCCACCCCCCCCACACACTAAAGCCCTTGGCTCTGCCCTGCAGGCCTTCCTGTCACTGCTGGAATTGTTAACGGCGCGCGGGAAATATGACGAGTTCTGTGTGCCCATGGTCATGGTCCCAGCCACAGTCTCCAACAATGTGCCGGGCTCAGACCTCAGCATCGGCGCTGACACGGCTCTGAACGCCATCACTACTGTAAGTGATGGGGTCTGGCAACAAGAATAGTTGATCTCTGCAACACACAGATACATATAAAGCAAGCACACGTGCACATAAGCAGATAAAGCCTGACTTCCACCAACACTATCACATAGCCAACCAGCCACTGCTCAAAAAGGGAGAAACTGCTCTACCAATCACTCTGGATCACTTGGAAGATATTCCTGTGAACATGGCATGTGTCGGCTGAATCTGATAAAAAAAAGTTCCTCTAATAACACAAGACATTCAGCATGGAAAGACATGTCTGTCCTGTGAGGCTTGGCTGGTAGAGGTAAAGCCGCCGCTCCCTTCCCAGTCAGGTAAGTGAGCGAGTGACAAAATGGAGGCATGCTGTGAGGTGCACATGTGTCGTGGCCGCCATGTTTGCTCTGCCTGCCCTTCTCCCTGACTGTGTTCGTGTCCTGCCACATCATTAACCTCAAGATGAGTGGTGGACAGCATGTAGGTGTGACGTCGTCTAGTTATCTTACTTATACTACACAGCTACATAGTACAAACTAACAGCCTGTAGTACTGCTAATATGGACTAGCATGTACACTAAAGCTCCTACACTGATGATTCATTAACATCACATAGATTTGACTTTATTTGTGACAGTAATAGATGAAAATAAAACAGCTTTGTTCTTGCTGTTTTGTTTCAAGCATCATTCAAATTAACCCAATATTAACTCAATAAAACCAGAGTGAATATAAACAGAAAATCATCCGTGAGCCTGAATCTTGGCTCGATCACAGTCTTCTTGATTTCCTCAGTGCTTGTCCTGCCTGCCTGCATATCACACACACTGTCACAGCAGATATGGCTGAAGTCACATGGTTGCCCTGTTCATTGTCACTGCATCGAGCCCCCCAGGCTCAAAAACAACCTCTGTCTCATCTTCCTCCATCTTTTGCTGTCTGTCTTCCCTCTGGTCTACTGTATCTCCATCACTGTCCTTGTGCTCCTTCTCTCTATTCTTCCCACTTTTCATCTCTTTCCTCGTACTTCTGTCTTCCTGTCCTCTCTGCCAAAGGGAAGCCATAGCTGCTATCACACGGAAAGAGCTGGAATGGCAGGATACGCTCTAGCAAACTGAGAGAGGCTCACCCCCACCTCTCTCTCTCAGTAGTGGCTCTAATGCATTTTCATATACTGCCGCTTCAGGCGTTTGAAAGTCTGCTGCAGCTGTATGAGGCTCGCGCTACCCATGAGGAGTTATGCATCCCGATGTGTATGCTGCCTGCCACCATAAGTAACAATGTACCCGGCACAGATCTAAGTATCGGGGCAGACACAGCCCTCAATGCCATCGTGGAGGTAAGGCAGTCAAAACGCCACCAGCACACAGCTTCTGAGCGCTTTGTTCATGATTGCTTATGCAAAGAGGATGAAAATGACACATGATGTCAAGTATCTGTGCAGTGCTTACAATCAGCAGACTGTTTTAAAAGTGCAGTAAAGTGTACCACAACCTTCATCTAACTTTATCCCAATTCATAGCTAGTCCTAACCACACGTCTAACATTACCCTCAAGTTTAGGAATAACCCACTAAATATCTGTACTTTTTTTAAAAGGGGGCACTCCATTGATTTGACACTAAAATCAGAAAGACTTTTCAACATCAAGTTGCATTTTGAGAAATGCAGGATCCAGTGTTTTTGGAAACTCAAAGTCAGGATATTCTCATTTCTACAAAGTAGCTGGAGTGCCCCTTTGACTCTGCTGCAACATGTGAAACTTTTTACTGACGAAACAAACACCTGATAACCTGATTATTAGCACTGGACGATCAAAATAAAGTTTTAACATCAGATTAAATAGAAATTATAGTTTCATTCTTTACATATGATTTTAAGTTTCTCATTTTACCTGTAAATCTCCAGTTTACCATTTGATGTGCTCTCTCATCCAATATGCAGGACTCCAGTCTCTAACTGGTGAACGCACTGTTTAGCCTGAATCTGCCTGAATTGTTGAAATGTTGCCATTTGACTCTTGTTTTGATTGATGAAAAAGCATGTCGGCATTGAACCAAGTGTTTTGCTGTTTTTCCATGTGGAATGTGTTACGTTAACTGTACGATGACCGCCAGTCTTGCCTGCTTGATATGAATTTCTTGACACTTCCTTATCTTAGACAATGACAGTAATTTAACCAGAGGTAGCTTAGATATTTACACTAAAGCTTGACAATGTTTAGCTTGTAGTAATAACTTAACATATACTAACGTCGTGAGCTTGTTTGCACGCGTCAGACTTGTGACCGCATCAAGCAGTCTGCCAGTGGGACCAAGAGACGCGTGTTCATCATTGAGACCATGGGAGGCTACTGTGGCTACCTGGCCAGTGTCGGAGGCCTGGCTGCTGGAGCAGACGCTGCATACATCTATGAGGAGCCGTTTGACATCAGAGACCTGCAGGTGAGTCACACTCTGCTGAAGCACACACACGTGAGCTCTCACTCTGAAGCAGTGTCATCCACTGGTCAGCATTGCACACGTGTACTATTTTCTCCCCACAGGCCAATGTTGAGCATCTGACAGAGAAAATGAAGGGGAGCATTCAAAGAGGACTGGTCCTCAGGTAAGAAAATGATATCATGATAAATAAATTTGGTAAATCATATTAGAAATATATAAATAAATAATCTCCAATTGATAGACAACAGATAAACAGATAGTCATTGTACATTTCACAGCCTTAGCTCTAAGTGATTTGTAATAATAAGCGAGAAGAATATTAATTCAAATGGAGAACTGTTTCAGTACCGAACAAACAGCTGCTGCAGATCTTTGAATTAGTTATATTTCCAGCTCACATGTTCAGTTTTCAGAGCAGCTTGTATTCAATAATGAACAGATCCAACACTGATGTAATCTGATAAACAGATGATGATATAATAAAGTACATAAATGCTATGTACATAGAGAACCTCAGGGATGCTATTGAATGGGTGCCTGTGGACTCAAATGGTATTTTAATTTTATGTTTGTAGGAATGAGAACAGTAACGAGAACTACACCACAGACTTTATCTACCAGCTGTACTCTGAAGAAGGGAGGGGAGTGTTTGACTGCAGGAAGAATGTGCTGGGCCACATGCAGCAGGTAGGCCTCCACGTACTAGTGACCATGCTGTATACCAAATACTTCTTCCAGACTAATGATCACAATAAAGACTTTCTCATATTTGTATCTAGAAAAGCAGTAAAGGTTTAGTGTGTAGGATTTAGTGACATCTAGTGGTGAGGTTGCATGTTGCAGCTGAATACCCCTCACCCTCTCCCAAACATAATAGAGAAGCTGTGGTACCAGTCAGTCGTCATAAAAACTCAAAAGCTGCTTAGTTTGTCCAGTGTGGACTATTGTAAAAAAAAACATGGCGGTCTCCTGATGTAAATATAAAGTTTTTAAATATAAAGGGTCAATTTTAGGGCAAAGAAAACAATAATTTGTAAAATTTAGATGAAACACACTATTGAAAACATCACTAGGATTATTTTATATTTTAAAAGAACACATTTATCATGCTGCACTTCATCACAACATGAACACATTGACAACATTGCTAGACTGCTTCCAGCCGATGTGCTTCCACTCTTCGGCTGTAGGAAATGTTCTAACATACAGTGAAGGGAAAAGAACATGACGGGTTGACATTTGGACCCACTTCAAAAATAAATGTGCTGAGAGAAAAGGTGAATGTGTAGTTTTGTCAAGAGAGAAACTCTGCAGCTTAAAACATCCACTGGGAAGAAAATTTAAACCTGAGGAGACACCTGAACACACCACACAGAAAGTGTGGCTACCTTACATTAAGATGTAACATTACATTGATGTTAAAGGAATATTCAGAAAAATACTGACGGCAGTGGTGGAACATTATGCTGCAGCATTTCACAACTGATAGATGTGCTTGTTACACACAACATCTTTTGTACTTCTCTCCATCCTGTTAGAGGGATTCTCACTTGTGACCTCTCCCTGATATTATTCTATTCTTACAGTTAGTCATAGTGTTGTGTAATACACTATGGTTGGTTTTTATTATGAGCATTTTCTTTTTTGGAGTTACTTTCTGATTCACCCACATGAGTTAAACTGTACTGGATTTGCTAATGCTGCCACACTTTGACTTAGAATAGACTCATTAATACTCCACGTAAAATTAGAAGAAAACGTTCATTGTATTATGTGACAAAGGAAACTTAACTGAATATAAAAGGGGTGTGGTTGGAGCATTTATCTAAGGAGTGAGAAAAAATCGAAAAGACCAAATACAAACAAAGCTCTGCGTGCTTTGTTTTATTTCAGCTTTGTGGTTTTGGAAACAAACAAAACTTTGCCCCTGGGGGAAATAGGTTGTGTCTGCAACAATTAATGGCATACAGAAAAAAACAAACAAAGATTTATAGATGTAGATTTGGGGATATTAGGAGCAAAAACAAACACAGCAGGACCAACAACCTCTTCACCTAACACAAGATATTCAGTGTTGTCTTCATGTTTCACTCTGTGGTCGAGTGATACCTCTTTATTTCTTTTCTAAGGGAGGAGCCCCGTCTCCGTTCGACCGTAACTTTGGGACTAAGATCTCTGCCAAGGCGATGCAGTGGGTCACCAAGAAGCTGGTGGAGACGTTCAGACAAGGTAGAGTTAACACTCCTCTAGAGTAAAATGAGTGGTGGTAGCTGACCCCCTCCTCCTCCCTACAGAGACGAGACCATTGTGAAGCAGAACTGACACAGATCTGTCATGGAGTCACTGTCTGTTATCATGTTTGGTTAATTATTGATCATTTATAACCATTATTGTAGCAGTTTAAAGAGAAATCACACTAACAGATACATGATGTCATACATCTGATAAACAGTTACACAGTGTATATGTATAAAGACAATTAAAGTCAAAACTCCTCTTTGTTTTTTATGTCTATATCCCAAACACATGGATGACATAAGATGAAGGTAAATCTTTGTTTTTGTTTACATGTTGGCTCCATGACCATCTGCATCTTATATATTTAGCTCCATGTCCCCGTCTGTCATTTCCACCACCTCCCTGCCACATTTTAAAGAAGCACACGGCACATGTGGGGTGCAGCTACGATGCAGAATTGTTCATCTTTTTCCTGCTCTGCCCCACATTTCTCTGTGTTTCTGTGGCACTTTTTGTTGCTCTAGTTGCTTATGTGTAGTGACAGTTTGTGGCCCTGTTCAGACCTGGTCCAACAAGTGTTCAGCTCTAAGTTTGTGTGTTCACAACTAGAATTAAAAAACCGCTCCAGTGTTTACTTGTTATCAGACCTCACTTATCTGCTCTATATGCAAATAAAGAAAGATCAGGGCAAGGAGGAGCTGAACGAATCATTGTGTCGATGTGCTGCGTGCAGTTAAATTGCAGTTTAGATTTTAATCATTTGAACTCGTAAAAAAAAGCTATATGATGTGATCAGTGTTGATATTGTGGCCGTGGCTACAAATAAATCAATGCATGTGAAAAACTGAGAAGTAAAAAAACTAAATAAATACTTTTCTGTTGCGTGAAGCGATCGGATCTGAACGCACTCAAATGCATCCTGAGATCAAACCACAGTCAGAGGTGGTCTGGGACACATGTGGCCACATTCTTTTGTGCCACATATAAAGGACAGTCTCATGATGAATCAGATGTGTGTTTTATGTTTTCATATGATTTATTTGTGGCCACAATATCAACACTGATCACCACATAATTGATACTTTTCTTAAATTGGTAAAAATCTTGCTCACAGCTGCACAGGACTCATTCAAACCCTCCTCACTCTGCTGCTCTTGTGTTTTATTACCAAGTGTGGACAGATGAACTTAGAGCTTTCCACTTTAGATCAGCTCCCTCAGGAGGGATGTTAATACCATGTCTGAACAGGGCCGGTATCATCACCCTCTCTACTCTATGTTTTCCATTTCATCAGTGGCTCTTCCTGTAGTCTCCTTGTAGGTCCACACAAAACAGTTATCTCTCACAATCTTCATGGTAGCCGCTAGCTAGAAGAACGAGTCATCGTCACGCTGTACAACCCCCCCAACACACAGTAAACGTCAAGTCTGCGTCCTGTATGTTTGCAAGAGGAAAAGAGGGAATCCAAAACACGTTCCTCCTCCACACTCAGTGCTGCTGTGTCTCCCTGCAGGCCGAGTGTTCGCCAACACCGAGGACTCCTGCTGTCTGCTGGGGATGCGTCGCAGGGCTCTGGTCTTCCAGCCGGTCGTACAACTCAAGGATGACACTGACTTTGTGTATGTATCACACTCACTGAACTTAAAGTCACTGTGGAGCACATGTTAGAGTTTCTTCAGTGTCTATAAATCTTTAAGTTAACAGCGAAACTCAAACCAGTGTCAAACTCACATTTATGAATTTTATTTTACTGTGTGTTAAATAGTGCTCACAGATTTAACAGACTATCATGCTTTGTGTCTAAACCATAAACTGTATAGAAAAATAAATGACATGACGCAAAGCTTCTCCAACTAGTGGCTGGCTTCAGTATAGGTCATAAACCCTGCCTCCTCCATGTTTGTAAATTGGACACAGTACAAGTACATTTCAATTGAATTTTTCTCAAAGATGGTTTCTGTCACTGATGATTGCTCAAGTTTTCATATTTCTAAGTTTAGTTTTAATGACTAATTTATTAGTATTACTAGCTGAAATGTCATGATTGACAGCTGAGACTCACAATTGGTCAGACGCGTTTACGATGCAGATCTGTGTTATATTGGCTTCATTTCTGTACAGTGGGAGAAAGCCATGATGCTTCGTCCATCTTTAAATACACTGCAGCATACACATGATACAGTAAAGAAACTTCAGGCAGTGAGTTATCAAGGTGATAAAATGGTAATGAAGTAGAAGCATTGGCTTTTTACCATTGTTTTCTTTACTGTGGAGCCAAAACCAGGACAATTGTGTGAACATTAGTATGCAAATGATTCTTATTTATGTTTGAGCTTAAGTGATTAGTCTATCAGGCAACTGATAATTTTGCTTTCTAACTGGAATTTATTCAGAATACAAACAGCAGATTATATGATGGAACAACATTGTTGGAGCCTTAATTTATTGGTTATTGTAAATGCATATTTAAACACTAAGTTGGTCTAATATTACATGTCCACATGGTCCAGGTGGGAACTGATCCAGAGTCCTGCACTGGGTTCCCACTGGTACCATTTGATGTTGGTGGCTGTGTATGTAGCATGTGTGTTTAATGACAGGGGAGAGGTCAGGTTACAGGTCATATGCTAACTAGTTCTGGGGAATCAGGATTTATGAGATAAAAATGTGCAGGGGGGTTGCGGGTTTCCAAAAATTAACTGATCTCTTTACTGCCCCCCAGCAGTCAGAATAGACATTACATCTGTTTCACATGTGACCATCAGATGTTAATGTTACACTCAGAATGTTAAAAAAAAAAAAAAAAAAATTCAATAACCCTATTTTTCCACAGTCACAGGATCCCTAAGGAGCAGTGGTGGCTGAAGCTGCGTCCCCTCATGAAGATCTTGGCCAAGTACAAGACGAGCTACGACGTCTCGGACTCCGGGCAGCTGGAGCACGTCGTACGCAACCGGCCCAAAGAGTCGGACGCTTCAGTAGCAATGTGAGAGGCCAGGGTCTTTAAAGTGTGGTCTGTGTGTAAGAGCGAGGGTGTGTGTGTGTGTGTGCGTGTTGTAAAAGAGCTCCAGTTACAACAACCAACCGTGTTCACTTCCCGTCTGTGTCATTTCCCCTGTGTGTGTCACTCTCCATTTGGTCTTGAAGAACTCATGTGTTACTCTGTTGGCCCTGCAGCGCCTCTAATAACAGACACACTCGTGAGCGCTCCGACACGCTGTACACAGACCTTGTCCTGCCATGCACTAGTGTGTCCTTGTTGCCCTGGATGTTTAGTGTCAGCGTTGTTTGCAAATTGCACTTTCCCTGTCTCCAGTCGCATGAGGACAGAAACGACACGGTATCTGCTGTAAAACCAGTGTGCGTGTGTGTGTGCGTGTGTGTGTGTGTGTGTGTGTGTCTAGAACCAGTGTGACGCAATATTCAGTCAGACTGGCGCAGTACACTACTGCTACATGACTAGAGAAAGGCGTCTGCTTCACACAGAAACTAATATTTATCTTTTTAACATTGTTATTTTGCTTGTAAACATGGGTAAATATATTAACTGTCAGCACTGCTGTACTGAGTAGCTGTCTGTCAAACTGCACCGACAAGTTAGATGTGTCAGAGACGATTGTTTCCCACAAATTAAAACCAGACAGTGTAACCTGCTGAGAAGTGTCCCTGGATTTATTTATCTTTATTCATTCATCATATTTATGAACATAAGATCATCTTCTTCTACACTTTGACACCATCATCAACTCATATCTACTGTTTTTTCTTCAAGCTGTACATTAAAGGAATATGTGAAGATAATAAAAGAAGAAGGGGAAGTGTTCAGTTCTTCCAGAGCCTGAGCTCCTGGACGTCAGGAGAGTGGGAAATATTAAAATGAAGATATTTTCCATTTTTTCTCATAAACTAAATCTGAAGATGTACAGATGCATTTTTACCTTTACATGCTTATTATGTTCATTGTTTATGTTCATTTGTAAGCAAGATGACACAAAAACAGCTGAACAGATTTCCATGAAACTTAATGGAAGATGGGACATGGGCCAAGGAATAATTCAGCTAAATGTTGGTGTGGATCCAGGATTTTATTCTCTCACTTTCTTGCAGGATAGGGCGTCTTTTAAACTATTCCTCAAATTCTCAGAGAATTGTGGATCTTGATGAAAAACATCAGACAGGTTTAGGGGACTAATGTTTATGAGCAATTTGGTTGAGATCCAAATCATTTAAATGTGATTGAGAATTGTTTTAATTGAGAAAAACAGGATCAGAGTGAATCAGTCGTTTCTCGCAGACTCTCGTGGTGTTTGAATCTTCTACATCAGAGCCAGCAGATGGCGGCAGAGCACCGTCACAGCCCTTGTGTCCGGGTTCACCGGGTCCACGATGAACGGATTCCCTCCATCACTGGCTGTCCACTCCTGCCTTTCACACTTTCTCTGTATTGTGGTTAAGCACTAAAGTAGATTGACTGTGTGTGGCCATAATTAGGAATTAATCTTATCATTTGAAGGAAAATTTCAATTTCCCACGAGCATATTAATTGTGTATACATGTAATTGGGCGTCTTTTTTTCCCGCCTAAATGGACCTCCTTCTTAACTGCAAGTAATTACATGCGTATACGTCCAGGCTCAGGCCATCGCTTGGCGACAGTGCAGTGACGTGAAACGTAATTTGAGGGAAGAACGCTACCTGAATCATCTTTACTCCCCGCAGACCCTGCTGGAATAATTATCATCCCTGACTCTAAGCAGTGCGGTTAATTCCAGCCCTCACAACAACACATCTGCACAAAAAGACTCAACGTTTCCCCGTCGCTGCAATTTCCTCGGCCCCCCCCCCCCCCCCGGTGGGAACGCCGCTCATCGTGGAGGCATTCTCATGTCGCTGGCTACTTCTCTGCAAGCATGAAATTAGTAAATCCAATAATTTGGGTTGATTTAAGAATGCAGGGGCAGACTGCAGGGTCATATGCACATTGGTAATCAATACTAATCACCATTTCACTCCTCCTCCCCACCACCTTTAGAATCACACGCAAGTCTGATCTCATTGGACTGATTAAAGCTGCAAATCAAGAGTCCTGATTCTCATCAAAGGTTCGCACCGCGCGCTCTGGAACTTTGTCTACGTTTAATTTTACATCGTCTTCCCACTAAGCCCCAGCTACAGCAGGTGAGCAGTGAATCTCCAAAATAGCTCTTGCACTTTGACCTTTTCAGATTAAAAGCACATTCTCCCTGTCTCCCACGCAGTCCAATTTCACCTCTAATGAACCACAGTGGCTGGAAAATTCTGTTGTAATAAGACGTGAAGAGCAGCCGATGTTGAAACAGACGACTGCATAGGTATTGTGATAACAACGGCAATGAGAGCCAATAAATCCTCGCTGGCTGAAGATCGAGAAAGCAATTTTTTTTTTTTTTAACCAAATGAATCACACATGTATGACGTTCGGAATTAATATTTATGAACAAATAAATCGATGAAAAAAAAATGGAATACGTACAGGGGAGAGATGAAAAAGCAGAGAACAGCAGAAGTTATAGATTTGCTACAGTCCCCATTGGCTGCATTGAAAACGTATCCCTCTGCTGGCGCTGCATGGCTGCCAAATAAACAAGGGATTTGATCCACCTTTCTCTCCCTCACACACACACAGGAGACAAGCTCTGGGTTTAAAACAAGTCCAGCTAGCAACACTCCCACTTTAGGTGTCCTGCAATACTCATCTGAGATTCTCCCTCTGACGATTAAGACGCCCATAGAGGCATGGAAAGATCTCAATTCCATTATCCTCTGTGCTGTTTCACTCTGTCCACTGAGCCTTTACTTACTTATTAGTACGAGTGTGATGTATTTTGTTAAGGGAAGCGATTAGTGGAATCCACGTGAAAAAGGCAATTTCCCTCGTTCTTTCTTTTCCTTCCCCCTTTGCTCCCTCACTCTCACACTTCATTGGGATCAGACAGATCTAAAGAATGGCATTTGCGCACTAATGAAATTCGCTCTGCATCATTTCCGATGTTAATCTCCGCATGGAAACCGACTCGGGAGTCTTTATTTACTCGTTTGCATGTGACAAACGGTCAGAGTTGACTTGAATTTCGCCCCCCCCCCCTCCCCCATCCTGTTTAACCGAAGCTACAGGCTGGGAGCGTCGGCCTGGCTCGGAGACTGCAGCTTCCACTTTGATGTATTGGAGTTAATATCTTCCTGACATTTCTCAGGACAGATTTTCATCACTGGATTCATCTGTACTTTTGGGGCTGTGTGATAAATGAGTCAGGACATTCATTTTCCTCCCCTCATCTCTTGCCTCTGTGGAGAAAAGATGTGTGTGTAGGTGTAAATATGTATCTACTGTTGAGATGCTGGGGTGTGAATCCTTGCATGAGCTTTGGTCTCCTTGTGTGTGTGTGTGTGTGTGTGCATGTGTCTGTATATCTAGCCCTCAGTAGCTCAGAGTGAGCCGGAGTCTGGCGTGAGCATACTTGTGACACGAAATAGACGGCGGCGTTAAAGGAACTGACGTTAATTTGACAGAGCGCTCAGTAACATGCAAAGTCACTCACAGTTCATAAGAATAATATTAACTCGGCATTAACATGCACGGCTGTCTGTCGCACCAGATGCCGAGCGCTTTTTGGAGAGAGGGAGAGAGAGAGCGGGCGCTGCAGCAGCAGCCCTCGTCTTTCTGGGCCACGAGTGGATGATGGCTCCAGTTTATATGCAAGAACGAGAAAAGCCTCATTCTTTCTGGTGCTGAAACTCCTCTGCTGTGGCTGCAGGGAGACACTCTGCACGGCTGTCATCCAGCAGCATTCTGGGAATAGCTCAACGCAACCTGATGATGTAAAGGTTGTGGTTCTGGAGCCGGTTTGGACGTTAAAACCCTGCACGGCAGATCTAGCTTTTTCAACTTGATGAATTGCTAGCATGCCCTTGAGCAGAGCTACACACACGCACACACACATATAACAGGTGTAGCCAGTGGAAATGCTGAGGGCTATTTAGTCCCAGCCATTAACACTAATCAAAAACCACTTTACCTGATAAGAACTGCAGGAATCGTCGACCCAACTACCAGCTCCCACATCCCTCTTCGCGAGTATTGACCAGGCCTGAACAAGGTGCCACTGGTAAGAACCATGAGGGTGATGAAGAGATAGAGGTGAGAGCACTAATCTGTGGCAGAGAGCGAAAACAGGGAGCGTTCAGCTGCTGACCTGGACGATCGGAACGAGATCTGTCACAGGCGGAACAGGTAAGAAGGCAATTTACTGTTCACACAACATGCCCTACATGGCTAGACACAAGCACATTAATGCACAACACACGGAGGGAGAAAATACGGCATGCCACAGCGCGCGCACACACACACACACACAGGCCTGTGTAGGATGTATTGGACATTGACCAGACCTCATGAAAGATTCAGTTATGTAGATGGACTGCATGTTGGGTTGCCTTAGTGAACAAAGGCCACAGGGGGCCACCTCCTCCTCCTCCTCCTCCAGATGATGGAAAACCTCCTGATGTCACTAAAATACAATAGTGCATCGTGTTTGTTTCATCAGCAAAAAATTTGGAAGAAGCACAATTGCATTTTTTTTTCAACCAGGAAGACGAAACAATGACGATACAAAACTTAATCTGACGTTTAATGAATGGATCCTTGGATGTTTGATGTTTTTAAAGGTGCCATGATCAGTATTTTCAATATTAACTAGGTATAAAATGAATACGTGTATGTTTAAGAGGTTGTGATGAATCGTAATGAGATACATTATGACAGCTCCCAAAAGTGAAACCACAACATCTTGATTGCCCCCTGGTGGCAGGCTGCAGTTTGGGTCATAAATCCTGTGAGACAACACATTTTTGCTGAAGCTGATTTCTGTCATTTTTAGAAGTTAATATCACACTAATGTATTTTAACTGTTCATTTGTCTGATTAGTTTAGTTTCATGATTGACAGCTGACACTGATTCTTGATTGGTCAGATGGATGTATGGGCTGGACTTCGGTGCCACAGCTCCACTCCCTGATCACCACTGTAGAGTCCGACTCCGCATGACATCACTCACGTGACATGGCAGCGCCTGTATTCAGCATATTTTGGCTTCATTTTCCTACAGTGGGAGGAGATGCATCGCCCAGCTCTTTTATACAGAATATTTTTGGACCATTATTTTGGTAAAATGTTTTCATAGCAAATGATTGATAACTCGAAATGGACTAAAAGTAAAATTGTATTAAGATATTACAAGAGCATCATGGCCGTCGACAGCTACAACATCTTCGAAAAGGAAACTCGAGGAAAATCTCTTCACCCTTATGTAAAATCTCTGAAAGCAGCTCTTGTTTTATCCCTGGGCTCTCGTCGGCTCCTCCACCTACACAACCCCCTCAACCAGGCTGTTTGTGTCTGCGCCGGGTTTTTGATGTTTTCCTCTCTTCCAACAGTGTTCGGCGAAGGAATACTGTAAATTTGCTGTGTGGCAGAACGGACTGCGGTTGTGTCAGCACCCACATGGATGCTCGAGTCTGGAGGCTGTTGGGGCTTGGATCAGGAGAGGAGGAGAGAAGGGTTGCAGAGAAGATCATGTTGCAGAAAAAGACAAGAAAACTGCGGTGTCCTACTGCAGATTTCCACCGCTTCATACATGCATAATTCAATTTAATATTTTCCCATTTTGTGGTTGTAAATATTCATGAATGATAAGAGCTCAGGGCGAACTTCTTTCAAAACTTGGCGAATGTGTGGAAACTTGTCTACCGCTACATGTGTCTTGGCCAGAGTTGTTTTTGTCACCCCTTGCTTTCACAAGATCAATATCGCAACGTCGCTGTACCACCCCCACCCCCCACCCCACTACATAAAGTGTTATGTTACACCATCACTGGCACATGAAATAATGAATTCACGGCTTGACACAAAGGCGGATGACGGCATATTTGAACAGTCAAAGAGAGCGAGAGAGAGAGAGCGAGCGAGAGGGGAGAAAGAGGGAGAGAGAGAGAGAGAACATTCCCAAAATTAATTTTCATCTCCAGGGTTCATGCATATTTAATAGAGAGCGCTTGAATATCATAGGGTAATACTAGCCCGGCGTGCGTACAGAGGCCTGGGCTGTGGAGAGAAAATAAACGACCGTGATCGTTGTCATGAGCAATAACTCTCTGTAGAGCTGGGAAACAAAACAGCCAGAAATGCTTTGATGAAGGAGAGGAGGAGGAGGAGGAAGAGGAGGAGGGGGGTGCGAAGGAGAGAGAGACGTAGCAAAGCGAAGGAAAGCGAGCGAGACAGAAAGAAGCTGTAGCAGAGGTTAAATGCTGGTGGAGTGATGGTCCCCTTGGATGCAGCTGCTGTGGCTGCTGCTGTCTTTGTTTTGCAAGGGGGGGGGGGTCAGAGCAAGGGAGTATGGGATATGGGGATGGCGAGGGGGCGGCGGCGGCTGACGACTGAGTGACAGTAGTTGACAAGCCCTGTGGATGGTATCCCAGGAGGCTCTTTGTTGCCCCCCCTCCTTTCTTCAATGAGTAAACACATCACAGAATCAGCACATGTGAGTGTGTGTACGCTTGTCTCGCACGTACACACAAATGTGCACGTACACATGCACACACACAAATCCTTGAAAACATCCTTGCACAAACAAATACAAGTTTTTTTTTTGGTTGTCAGTGAGGAGCAGACTGAAAACGAAGCTCCAGCCCCTTGTTTTTCAAAGCGTGTATCAAACATTAAAGCATCCGCCATTACTGTATCTAACATCAGCGCTTTTTTGGTTTTGTGCCACGTTCTTTTCCACCTGTGAGCTCCAGGTAACAGTGCAGCACATACGGAGCGAGTGTCTGTGTTTACCTATTAAAAGTCTCAGCGCTTATCCCACATTCATCCCACGTGTGGAAAAAAAATGAGGCATGAAACAGCGTTGTCATGCTGAACAGAATTTTAATTACCGACCCACTCCTCCCTTCTCGGCATGTGCGCTCCCAATTGGTCTGAAATAACGGCGGAAAAAAAAGGAAGGGAGAAGAGACGCCATGAAAGAAGAGGAGGCCTCTGAGCGGTTAGACAGCGGCATTAACACGCGGTGCAATCAGAGCGTGCAGGAAAAAGCCAATATCAGAGTGCAGTATTAACAGCATGCGGAGCGATTCAGCCACCTGAAAGCAATGAGGAGAGGGACGAAATATGTCATTCATTTTCTTTTTAAGGTACCAAGGCTCTTCTTTTTTCTACTGGAGAATAAAAGCATTGCTGCTAAACCTGCATGTTTGGAATTGGCCGTTATCTTGGCCTGTGATAATGCTGCGGAGCTACTTCAGAATTATTCCTTGTCATTAGTGAGTCCTCCTCAAACAGTTTACACTTTACTTCACATTTTATTGTTTGTCTGTGGTGCAGAGTGAAGTTAAAAAACTTTGTGCTCATCCTACCTGGATTAACTGCAGTGAAGGTTTTCTAGTTGATATTTTTCATAAATTGAAACTGAATTTGCTTTATTACTGTTCACGTGTCCCGTTTATAAACAAGTTTTAATAGTTTACTGAACTGCTGTTTTTTTTTAACGCATGGCATGTCAGCTATTTCACAGGTCTGTTCAACAATCAACACAATCTTCAGATGCAAGTTCACAATTCTTCAAAATAAAAGCTCTGTAAAAACGCTCAATTTAAAAAAACGAATGTTGTGCGTTACTTTGAAAACAAATTGCCAAACAGGAAGTGATTCTTTGAATGCAACGATGGAGATCAGCACCCCTGAATGTCTGTGTCAGTCCGATATGGTGAAAGGAAACAATCAAATTAACAAAATGATCTGGCAGGCCAGTTTTGCCACGAAGGCCGCGTGTTGCTGACCGCTGCTGTGATTCATCCGAGGACCTAAAAGAAGACATGTTCAACTAGGTCTGCTGACTGCCTGGTTAAGCCCCGCCCCCACTAATTGCAAGGCACCGTTTGCCTGGTTATTCACATTTTATTGATATTCAACGTATTACATGTCCATCTCGCTCTAATTCTACACTGCACTTCCTCGTTCCCATAGAAATACACATTCCCAATGTGAAGCCGATCAGATGAATAGTTCTTGAGATTTCTGGAATAAGTAGGTAGAAGATGCAAGAATTTGAAAGCACATATGCTAAACGCACATTTAAACCCAGGCGAAGTGAAGCGGGGCCTGTGTTTCTCCTTCAGCTAAGCGCTCCGACGTAAAGCTGCTGAGATGTGAAGCGGAGCTAAAGACTGACGTTGATCTGGAAAAACTTGCTTGATTAGGGCGTCTCTGCCCCTGCCCCCTTCTCCCCACCGCCCTCACTCCCTCGCCTCGCTCTGATCCCCCCCAACCCCCTATGCATGCTGCCCCAGCAAAGCTCTTCTCTGACAGCTCAGGGAACGCCACTAACTCATCTCAGGCCCCGGAGCTCCGACACCCCGCTTGTTTTATTTCCCACCCGCTAAATTGAGTCGTAAAGACTTGTAAAAATAATGACGGGAGCAGACTGGAGCCGACGGGATGCGTACCAGTTTTTTTTTTTACTCCCCCCTCTATCTCCCTGACTTCACCCCCATGAGTCCCAGGTGGGCTGTTTGTCAACCCATTTAAAAGCTGTGACAGGTTAACAAGAGCGAGGAGGATATTTACGGAACGCTGACCTCTGGCGCGGCTAAATTCGGCATTTTGATGCAGGTGTGTGCCAAATGTAAATTTCCCCCCACACCCCGGTCGTCATGAGAAGGATGTCGAGGCACATCTGAGACGTGCAGGCAGATGTGCGGGATCTGTTTATTCGCAAACCTCCGGCACCAAAGACCCAAACATATGGATACGGTAACACAAAGCCAGATCTGAGCGGAGGTGTGGATGGAGTTAATCTTTAGGCCCAGCGTTGGAATGCACACATTATAAATCCCACTTAGGACAAAAGCAAATCAATCTTTCATATTCTCTATCTCACTCTTTACTCATTAACCATTTCAGCATTGATTGGTATTCCTGTGGCAGTTAACCCGTGTTTAACAAAGGCAGTAAAACAGGAGGGGGTGTTAAATTCAGTCAGAAGCAATACAATTCATTAAGTGTAATTTGTTGAGTGTGTATCCCATAAATCATACTCTGCTGGGTGGTAGCACTGCAGCACTGTAAGGTGCAGAGGTGGCCGAGGCAGAATAATGCAACCCAACGTGCAAAATCCTTTCTCCCTGAAGCATGCTATTGCTGTTAGAGACCAATAGAGCCACAAGGAAGGGAGGGTGCACGTTATACAACCCTGTTAACGTGCATAAAAAAGTCCTGCAGCATTTAATCACCCCCCTATTGAAGATTTTTCACACTGCCATGATTTCTTCACTTGGATGGTACACAGTCTGCAGGAGAAATTGAACGTCCATTAATCTTATTGTTCAGGGAAGAGAGATTCCACAGGAGCGGTCTGACAAGTCGGAGGCAGAGTGAGGTAGACTGCCTCTGCTCAAATGGTCCCCTTGTGGACTGATGGAGCGTGCTTTTTGTTGTAAGAGACTGATGTCCAGACTCCAACTTCTCCCCTGGGATTAAGCCATCGCTCCTGACCCTGTATGTGTCTGTGCACACGTGTGTCCTTGTACATGCCGACATGCGTGCCCCCAGTCGGGTAGCCCTCCCACACTTTTCAGTTCCTTCAGGACTCGGCCATGTGTGAAGGAGGGACGCACTCAGACTGCAGCTGCTGGTAAAAGCTTTACGTGCCACCGGTGTCACTATGGATCCTTGTCACTCAAATGCACTGAGCAAAATGGACAACTGACAGTTGTTTCCATGGAGAGGAGGAGGAGAGGTTTGAGGTGATGTCCTGCAGTACAGTCTCGCAGCCATGTCAGCTGTAAACTGTTGGTAACGAGGATGTGGCTGTAAGCATCACTGTATAGTGAGTTCACCATTTTGCAATGGTGTTCTAATGTTAAGTTTACAGTTCTAATGTTAAGTTTCCCACAATTGTTTCCCACGCATCATGAAAAATAGTGTACAACCGAGGGTCATTAGCTGAGCAATATATACCATCATGCATTGCACTCGTGACTAGAGAGAAGAGGAGGGAGGGCAGTCCGACCTGTCAAAGGTAAATACAAATAAAGCAGCTCATCACAGCACAAACTGCAGCAAACAAGTTTATTCCTACTTGTTATTATTCCTATTTTTTTTTTCTTTTTCTGATGAGCTCATTACATAGTGCTCCATATAGGAGAGCCTATATAGTAAAGTAGGGGTTAGTGATTGAGTGGGTGATTTTGGACACAGCTGTGGTCTGCAGGAGTCCTTTAATGTAGACCCCTAAAGTCCTTAAAAACATGAGTCAAATTGATTAGCATGAATAAAAAGTGTATTTTTGGTCTTCAGCTTGAATGCATTATGTTCACTTTCAGTATCTGAACATTTGCAAGAAATGATCTCAACAATTTCCTCAAATAAAAACTGAAACAACATTCTTTCTGTTTTGGAATGAGCAGAAGCCTTGTTGTTTACAACAATACTGTTCTGCACTGAATAGCATTGTGTTATGTATCCGCTGGCATGAAACAGCTTAAACTACTCCATCAAATTAAATTAACATTAAAAGCAATACTTAGCAATAAATATACCCCCTGCAGCCCCCGCAGGCTGTGAGATTTGAAACAGTAAATCCTGTGTGTGGCTGTGAAGGGTACAGTCTGTCTGCGTGGTGAGATGGTTGCTTTGGTTTAGCTTATTGACTATAAAGAGGGACGAGGCATCTCAATTTCCTCCCACTATCCAGAGATGAAGCCAAAATATGCAGATACCAACACTGCCTTCTTTCATATAGTCAGAGTCTGTGCTGTAGCAGGGGGGTGGAGCCGCGGTATCAAGGTCTCAGCTGTCAATCATGACATTTCACCCCGTTCTTATAGCATCAACTGACTCATTAAAACCAAACTTACTGGAAAAATGAGATAAATATATTCAACATATACTTAAATATTTTCATTTTGGTTTATGTCCCATCCACTAACATGGAGGAGGCGGATACTATGACCTATGATTTATTGCAGTGAGCTATCAGGAGACAATTGAGACATTTCATGTCTGTCATGTGTTTACAGCCTGATGCAGGGACAGCTACTGACAGTGTGGCTATATAGGATTTTAGAAGTTAAGCATATGTAGAAATTTTGCTTGTATATGCTGAGGTGTGTGTGTGTGTGTGTGTGTATATATGTGTAATCATAAATGTCACCTTTATCTCCTCTTATACAGGGGATTGTATTTGTGCAAACTAGAGCAGTGGGTTTCACTCCTCAAATAATATGTAAAATAATGACAAAGTATGGCGTCACTATGGGTCTTTTTGAAAAACAAACATTATATAGATTCACCTTATAGACAGTGTGTGACAGGAAAAAAATCCCATTTATGGATGAATTAGATTCCCCAGGAAAACCAGCATCTCAGACACTGGTGATTGCGGCAAGTACAGAGTTAAATAATTTGCTTTTGTCATCTGACTGCCGGCGAGTAAACTCACAGCAGAGAGCCACTGTTTATTTAGGCTAAGTGAGCTTCGCTTCCAGCTACACATTGAACACTGTTTTGCACTGAGGTGGTGATCGGGATCAAAGAGACGGGACAGTTTACTGCGCTCCACTAACCCACAGTGTGTTTGCAGACAGGCCTTATCACGCTGTTAACGACAGTATCCTGCAGCAACACCACAGGAATCTTTTTCACTTTATTGTTGGTTTTTCTACCCGGGATATTTAATTATGCAAAAAAAAGAGAAAAAGCTCTCCTCTGGACCTTCACAATGGCGGCTGGCAGACTGGTTAAGCAGATTTGCGGGACACCAACAAAGCCTTGAAATAGAAAAAAAACAGGAAAAAGAAAAACTGTCAACTCAGGAGCCTTTCATTGGTCCCATAGAGACAGACAGGTCTTATAGTTCGCATCAGTGAGTGAATAGACTGTGTCGCCGTCTTTTTTCTTAAAGTGAAGAAAAGGGGGCACACATGCGCTATCTGGAAGCAAAAAATAGAGTATCATTCTGAACTCGAGGAACAGGACTCAAAAGAGCTTGTAATATTTTCTGCACTTCAAAATCTTTGATTTAATCTAGAAGTGACTCTTTTATCCTGTTACCATGGAAACAAGTGCAGTTGGGGCAGGGGAGAATAGGCAGGGGGCCTGATAAGGGGAGGAATGGAGACGAGTGCAAGGGAGGGGGAGTTTCATTTAGGGAATTGAGAGAAGGGATGAGGGGATGAGGATTAGCTGTCACGATGAAGAAAAGGTGTCTGTCCACAGCTTTCTCTGCGACTCTCTCTCTCTCCATCACTAGTTTTCAGACTCACTCCCATCACCTCCGTGTCCTTGACAAGGCCGCTCACAAAAAGGTATTTATCGTCCGCCATTCCATTAATTACCAACCAATTAGCTACTCCCACAGTGGCGCCGCTGCAATACCACACAGTGTCAAGTCGGTTCACTTAGCGAGCCCTGACACCTTCACGTCCGCCGCCTTTTCTTCAAAAACCTTGCAGTGATGGAGCAGCGAAAGTTCCCACAAAGAATCCCTCTGCGTGCTAATGCGTCCATTAAAAACGTGCATTCATCGCCTTGCTTGTACATTAGACGCGGTTTCATTTGTGAGTTGGGAGATTTGTCACTAAACAGCTATTTTAGTTAATTGGGAGGGCAGCTTAGCCTCGTGTAGTTGATGTTTCCTGCCTGACGTCTTTCATGTCAGCGATACAGGCTTATTAACGCGCGGCCCCTTTTACACTCCTCTCAGACCTCCTTCATTCAAAAGCCTCCGAGGGAAGAGTGGAGTAAAAAAAGTTTGGAATTACTTTTCCAGGGGGGGTGGGGTTGACATAGCTGGAGACAGCCTGGCTAATTGGTTTGCTTTGACACTGGCCCACTGGGCTGTGGGCAAGGGCGAGCATGTGGCATCGCTGACTTGTTAGCATGGAATTAGCCTCGGAGAGTGAATTAGCCCGACCACCTCCAGCCACTCGCCATCACACAAGTGCATTACACGTCGACGGAGCCCTGCTCTTTGACAAGTGCAAAACAAACACACACGCACAACTTCTGACGCACTCTCACATATTAATGCAGCACCGACCACTTTGCGCGCACATACATATGCACGCATAAACTCATTAAGCCCATAGCCAGAGACTAAATACCCCGAGAGCTTTTTAGCTGCACGCTCTGCATTCACACCAAATCAAATTCTACTTTCTCATAACAAGCTCCCACTCTCCGGAATCTTAACCCCCGTTAAAAAACACCCGTCCTCGTGGGTAACAAGCATATTTGCTGGATGAATGCAGACAGTAAGCATGTTAATGTGTGTTCTGTCGGGTTTATGATGATGCTGGTGTGTGTGTGTGTGTGTGTGTGTGTGTATGGGGTGGGGTATTCTGGGCTGAGAGGCTGAGTCGGCAGCACATCATCCCACACACCAAGCGCCTGGGGTTGTTGATGAGTTCTTTAGCCATGCTGTGTGGACCCCCCTCCTGGACTCGGAGTGTGCTGACAGAGCAGCTGCTGCAATGGACATGCACACGCACAAGCACACTCACACACTCTCTCACACACACACACACACACAGAAGTCTGCCGTTTTCCTCTTTGATCAGTCGGGAGTACAGTATGTGAGTTCAGGGAAGATAAGACGTTGATGTTTAAGGTGATTACAGTGTGTGAGGAGTCTGTCAGCTTTCATTCAGATGTAGGTCATTGTTAGTGAGTCTGTTAGTTTTGTTCCCCCTCAAATAACTATAGCCTCAGCTCTGTAACATAATAAAAATAATCTTCATCCTGAGGTTGTGACTTTGACAACTGATGAAATAAACAGTCTTGCTGTCAAACACATTGTATTAATAGCTAATTATATTTATCATCCATTTACTGATGTTTGGAGAACCGGGTGAATAACCTCATCAGGCGCCTGTTTGAAGTAATGTGTGGTTGTTGTGGGTGGAGCCGGGGCGCAAAGAGCATTACCCCATTACAAAGGTCAACAGCCATGCTAGCACAAAATGTATCGCAATTTATTCTGTGGGGAGTGTGAACATTATGGATATCCATAATTCATTCAAACCACAAAAGAGTAAAAGTCAGGGGATCACAGATCATCCTCTGGGAAAACAGTCTTGTGCAGAAGATGCTGAGATATTTTGTTGAATGATTGTGAATGCACACCTCATGGTGGTCCAAGAGGAACAATAGATTGAATGCATGAAAATCATTTAACTCTAATTTCTCAGTCTGCATGTCTAAGTGGTGGACTGACTGACTGAGAACCTGTTCAGACCCGGTATTAACATGCATCCTGATTGGACCAAGTATGTGTCTGAATGTACCAAAGCATTTCCTGAAATCCAATAATTCAGACCACGGGACGGACCAACCACTCAGCTGAGTGCCCCTAGTGGTTTAAAAGGAATCTGACCACATAGACTACAACTACAGATGGTATTGTTGGCCGTCACCGCTGTGTGCGATTCAGCAGGTAAATCACAGAACAAATTGGCACGTACACCTGAACTGACTGCAGTCTGGAGCCTCTCCAATCCATTTGTAAGACTGAGGAAGACAAAATGAAATCAGGAAACATGCCTCTGATAAAGCATCACCTGAAGAGTGTGGGGATGAAGCCTTGCCAGTATCTGCGTTCCCACCGATTCTAGATGAGCCATTCGATGCCCAACGCAGTTGTTGCTGTGGATATGGCATTAGATCAAAATCGCAGGCATCCAAGTTGTCTGGGAAAGCAAGGTCATTAGCAAACCTTAGATGTAAACCAGGAACAGTGGGAAAGTGCAAAGGAAAAAAAAAAGAGAGGGAGAAGAAAGTGTCCTGAAAGGAGTGATTACAAGCGTGACCTTTTATCTGATGGCTCACTAATTGAATCGTGTAGTAAATAGATGATGATGGTGGTGATGATGAGGATAATGAAGAAAATGGCTATTTTCTTTTTTTTTTATTTCACCGCAGGAGTGTGGGAGAGGTAATAGGAGTAATTGTGGTTTAAATGGAGGGCGCTGTAGGAAAAGTCAAAGACACGAGAATGACATGAATAATACAAGAAGTAGCGAGATAAAACCAGAAGCCCTGAGCTTGCACTAAAATAGAACTAACCTCGCAATTATTACTGACACAGAGCGAAAATGATCATTATGGGGACCATATACAGGCCGTTAGTAATTTAGAATGAGCTACGGAGCTCAAAAGGTAATAGCGCTGGAGGCGAGCAGAGCATGAATTTTTAAAAAGTTTTTCCTACTGTAAAAAGGGAGAGAATATACCTCAAACAACCATCAGACACATGAGGGGAGAATAAAACGCGAGCGGCTTGAGCTGCTGCTATTGATGCCACACGGAGCAGAGAGTGAAATGATTGACATAATCAGAATCATAATAATTGCCACGGAAATAACACTGCCAATCAGGCAATCATGCTGGTGTGCAGGCTATGGTAATTGGAAAACATGGTGACTGACAGGATCAGTGTGAGCCGTCCCCACCAAGACCTGCGAAATTGCAACCGGCACAACACACGAGTTGAGTCACACAGACGGGATAGCCTTTTCATGACCACATGGAGGGAGAGCTCCATTTTTCCTCTAAGACGCACAGTATTGAGCAGATTGAACTGTGCACAGACTGAGCAGAAAGTCATGAGTCAGTGAAGACACATGCTGGTTTCCTTTCTCTTCAAACAAGCCCTCTCGTCCATGCAAATCTAAAAAAAGAAATGTTTGACTGACACGTTGCAGGTTCCGCGGGTGTTCAAGAGCCACGGGCAAAAATCACACTGCTGTTTGACCGTAACAGAATAAGCAAAGGGAAGAGAGTCAACTGTGAGCTAAAGCCATGTCATTCCCATGAGTTAAACATTTGGATTTGTAATGTGGGCGGTGGAACATAGCATGGACAAAGCTGAACTCAAGAGATGTCATGGTAAAAGGTCAAAAAGCAGATTTATTGCAAATACAACAAGGTGAACATTTTTGAGGTTTGTGCCAGAGTGAACAATGGAGCAGAGCAGGCGGTCTCACAGGAAGAAGAAGAACCTGCATATGGACACATTTACTGGACTCTAGATGCATGACAAGGACAGAGATTTGAGAAATGTCCACAAAAATGTTTTTATTGCATCACTTGCAAATATGAGGTTTGGGCGGAGGACAGTTAAAGTTAGTTGGATAAGAGTTTTGGGAGGGATCCATTCTCCAGAGCTGGTTTTTAGTTCAGGTAGAGTGTTTCCAAAATAGAGTGCAGGCAAAGACAGACTGGACGCAGCCAAGTGAGCGGTGAGGCTGAAGTTCATGAAGTTTACAACAAAGGCCCTGTTCAGACTTCATAATAACGTCCACAGATCTGATCACAGTTGTCAGGGTTAATATTCGTCCTCTGACCACTGGTGATCCGACCTCACTTCCGCCCTCTATATGTCAACTGTGTTCATGAACACAAAATTATGTTTTTACCCAGATTGAGTTTAAAGATGTGTCTGTTGTCATTGTTTGTGTGATAAAGGGAAAAGAGAGTGAGTGGAGTCAAGAGGGACTAAGTGAATCAATGAGCACAAGAGAGATTTGACGGATTTAGGAGAAGAATCAACATATGGACACAGAGAGGTGTAACAATATGTTGACTAAGCAGGTGCTTCTTTGTAACTCAGAATGGATTTACATTTACACAGCAAATAGAATGTGACCACATGCATCACAGACCAACTCCAAACGAGTTTTAGTGATGTGATCTCAGGAAGCATTTGGCTGCACTCAGAGCTGAAGTCAGTGGTGACCACTTGTGATTAGATCATTCAGGACAGATGTCAATACCAAATCTGAACAGGGTCAAAAAAGTACATGCAAGCTAGAGTGGCAGATTTTAATAAGGTGCAAAGTGTCGCAGCCACAAAGGGTGAATGAACAACCTGGTCGAACAAACAATGGAAACTAGAATGACACATATCTCAATTGAGGATCCAGCCCCGTTAAATTTAATCAAGCTACACCAAATTTCCCACTCTCATAAATATCAGTGCCCTAAATATGTCTGATTTTGTCATCAAGATCCATTAATCATTCTCATGGAAAAAAGAATGAAAAATTAAAATAAAATCACTCTCTCGCAGCATTTAAGTGAAAAGAAATTTCCTGGATCCGTCCCCTTGTCTGGATCCTAAAATTCAATTTTTCTGGGTCCCTGCTATCCTCCCACCAGTTTTCAATAACATCAGTTTTCTACTTTTCAAAATGCAAACACACAAACAGAAAAGAAACCTCCTTGGTGGAGGTAGCATGCACATTCACACAGAGCTGCAGCAAAACATGAGACAACAAAAGCAACTACACTTGGAACACTGATGGTGAACAGAGCAAACCTGAATGGTGTGATGAGCTGCGGCCTTTATACTGCAGCGCTGATTACTGGATGAGCTTCAGGTGTGTGGCAGGAGTGGGACCAGGAGGAGGGCCGAGTCACCACACACACTCACACACACACACACACACTCACACACACATACACACACACGAAACACTGGGAAGAGGAAAACAGAGGGAGAACAAAGAGAATGAGTCTAACCATGACAGCCCGGCTCTGCGGTTTTGGAGCTGCTGCGGGTGCACGTGTGTGTTCACACACTCTTCAGAATCTGATTGATATCAGTCGACAAACCGTGAATAAAATATAAGAGGGAGAGACAACACTCTCTGAACACTAAAACGCTCATCAAAGTCATTCCCGACACTGTTGGCAGAGCACAAAACTACAGCTGATGACAACAACATCTCTCTGTACGTGCGCTCACTTGAGAATCTGTATCACATATCAGGTGCTAAAGCAGAGAACGATATTACAAAGTAATACGAAGAGTACATTACTCTTGCATCACATTGTGCTCCTCACATCTCCTTTTCTTTGATTTGAATCCCGGTGTTTTGCATAAACTAGAAGACATCAATGAGTCTTGGTGCAATTTTCCAATCTATTTTTGTTCCAGATGTTCTCATTTGCTGCTTCTACCCTGCTCCTCACTCCTGCTCCTCTATTTCCACCTGCCCTGTTCTGCTCAATTCCATGTTTCAACAAAGAACAATGCAAACTTTACTATAAAGGAAAAGTACTGTAAATTCCCACAACACTGACAAACAGATTGAAAATTTGCCAAGGAACTATAAACTAGCTTTCAAAGTCAAGAAATGGAATATTGATTAAATTACAGAGTGGATATAGAAGGCTTCAGAACATGTGCCTGATCAAAGTTCACATCTGATGTCTGAGCTTCCTCCTCTCTGTTTCATTCATTTCTACTCAAAAGAAATGTTAATATTTTAAAGAATTAAATAATTGACCATAAACACATTATCTTAGTTCTGGTTTGGTTTCCGTCTGGCACCAAAACATACGGAGCAACAAAACCTTTTCATTCTGTCATGAAGTAAGAGAGCTGCATAGTTCCCCATGTCACCCAACAAGGCCCAGCATCCTCACAGGAAATACATTTGGTGTAGCATTAGCTCCAAAACCTTAAGAGGTATGAAGACGTGAGTCCTCCTGCAGTGGCCACAGGTTCAGCTCCGACCCAGCCCTTTGCATGCCCACATCCTTCTCTCCCCCTTTTAAATTCTGTCCTATCAATAAAGGCCATAGAGTACAATAATATCTTTAATAAAGAAATGCTACTGAATACATGGAAGTGTTACTGGAATTTCATTTACCTTCTCTATATTGTCTGCAGTTTGATTCTTGGATTAATGGGTCTGATAATACTGAATACTAATCTGACTTGTCTAAGTATTTTGGGGGGATTTTTAGATAGACCACCAAGAAACATTTAAAGAGTCAGAGCTGTTCTTTGTTTTGGTCGTGTCTGTCGAAGCTATGGAATATTATATCATCCTTCTTTGCTCAGTACGTCTGAGCTTTTCTTAGCATACGAAGGTTTACTGAAATTATAAATTATTCTATTGGCATCACGCACAAGAAGCAAGTAATCAGCGGCTATCTGTAAAAAAAAAATCCATATTGTGCATCTCTAATGTCTGCTGATTAAATACTGAAGATAATTATGTGTGCTAAATCCTTTTTCTCCTTCTTTCTCCTTCTTTCTCCTCTGTTTACTGTCTCCAGAGATAATGGGTACATCCACCAAAGTGACTTCTGATCTTAACCAGCCTCTAATCTTCCTCTTTGAATCCACGCCTGCAGTGTCTCTATGCAACTGCAACCAGCCTCAACAGAAAGCCATTACAAACTCAGTCTTGTGAGAACTCATCATGAATTGCAACATGCCTCACACCTGCAGGTGAAAGCTGCAATAGTTTCCATTGATGTTGAAATAAGAATTTCATTTTCATGTTGCTACTGATTTCAATGTGGAACTCGGGGAGATCATCAGGATTTCATTTAACTTGTGACTTGAAGGTTTTTCACCCCTGAAAATCTGGATCATGGTCCCAAACAAGTTTGTAGGATTGTGTAGGATGCAGACTGAAGACATACGTACGTCTGCCTATACTTGATGTTGATTGGTTTGCACATAGAGGTGTATCTGATGTCAGCGTGTTGTTGTTTATTGTATTTACTAGCTTTCTCGAATGATGTGTATTCCCAAAAAGTATATTTGTAGACTGAAAGCAGAAAAAATCCATTAATGTTGTTCATATCATTGCCACAGTGATATCCGTAAAGTATTTCTACCCTTTACCACCTCAGGTTCAGCACTCGACACTCAAATGCACCATTCTTTTCTTCGTTTTCTTCTATTCTCTGTAATCCTGTCTCAACTCCCTGCAATTGATCCGAAAGTCAGAATCATCACAAAAAAAAATAAGTTCAGACTAAATTTTTGGTGCGTCTGTCTGGTCCACGGTCAGAAGAACCTTTCACACCTGTTCTTTGGGTCAGACTAAAAAGTCAGAGGGTCCAGACCAAAGTAAATGACTGAAGTTAATGACTCCACATCATAAATGCACAGCAAGCACAGAGAGTGTGGGAGAGATAACAAGAAGAAATGGAGTTTTCTCTGATCGTTCAGAGCCACCCCCCCGACACCCACCCACCAACACACACACACACACACACACACACACACACACACACACGCACACACACACACACACACACACACACACTGAGTTAACTGCATCTAATAACATTCAGGCTGTTTAGGATGAATAAACATGGATTGCAAAAAGCCTCATGTTCACAAAAGGTTAAAATTCACGTCAGTCTGAATGCACCTTGGCAACCTCATCCCCGGTAGTGACTTTTAGACATGATTAATTTGCCATGATGTTTTGGAGGACAGATAATTGCTGCCAGGATTATTTTTAGTGTGAATGTTTTGTCCCAAGAAAAAAAAATGATTGACTGGCTATGAAAAGTATCTTATTGCGCTTACAGAAAGAAGTGTACAGAATATTTTTCTCTGTCTTTACAGTTTTCATTTTATTTCTATTGGCTATAGGTAGTGTGGATATATTACAAGTTTTTCAAGGATAGCCCTAACTACCAACTTTTTATTCGCTCCTCAAGTACTAATTTGACAGTATGTCATAATTTATTACTCTGTTTTCGGAACTAAATGACATCAAATGCTCCGTCTATAACAAAAACACCCCTCCTTTCCCCCCTGTCCTTCACACCAGAAGCCTGGCTGGAAATCGTCTTTCCACACCAGCCCATTGTGGCCTCGGGTTGACTCAACCTTAAGTTCACCCCTCTCACACACCCTGATTTCCTCGCCACGCTAATCTCCTGGGTGCATTTTACTGCACACGGCTCGCTGTTTGTCTCAGGCTTCAACTTGCAACCCCGGGGCAGGTAGCAGTAATGGGCTATACAGGAAACAACATAGAAAGCAGGGCCCGGCAGTGTAGATCCTAATGAGAACAGGAACCAACAGACACAAGGGCGCGCACACACACAGGCACACACAAACATTCTTACTCGAGCCACAGGGGAATTTGATTTTTAAAAATGGTTCTTGTGCAGCAACATGCCAGTCACTGGATTCTCAGGGCTTTTATGTAAAGTGTGCTCTCAGCCCACCCATCACAGAGGAATATTCAGCCGACAGCCCAGGGTGTCTAAATATAAACACACCTTTCTTTTTTGGTCCAAATGAAAGTATAATAGCTACAAAAGGTGCTGATGAATGTGGAGCAGGATTATCAAAGATTTGTCACGACTATACAGAAACATGATTTTACAGTTTTCAAATACCTGTAACTTTTGGATTCCAATAAAACGGCCACTACATATATACTCATAACTAAAATTTAAGTGTGAATACGGTTGCACTACAATACACCTACTTTATTAACAAGAGTGTAGGACAGATATCAAATAGTTTTCATATTCCAGGCAGGTACTTGTAACAAAATTTAAGTGGCTCCATCTGCTGTGACGGCCTTCGGTGAGTGTGTGTGTGTGTGTTTGTGTGCGTTTGTGTGTGAGTGTGTGTGTGTGTGTGTGTGTGTGTGTGTGTGTGTGTGTGCACCCACATGAGGGATTGAGTCTGTTCGCCAGACTCTGTCATCACATGCTTTCATGGCTTTGTGAGCTCTTGAAGAAACCCACATTTTCCCAGTCAGCAGTTTCAAGATACACAGGCACACACATGCACGCACACACGCAAACACGCACAAACACACACACACACACGCACACACACACACACACACACACACACACACACACACACACACACGCACGCACACACGCACACACACACACAAACACTCACCACACTCACACTTGTGCTTTGTTTTGGTTTTGCCTCCGCCTGGCAGGCTGTTCCACTACCTCACCAAGTCCACAAAAAGACCCCCCCCCTACCTTCCTTTTAAAAAAAAAAAAAAAACTTTTTACTTTACCACGTTGCCATGACGATCTGACACACTGCATGACAATGTCCCTTTTCCTGTCAGCCAATGAGCAGACGTGACGTGAAAGATGTGTCTGTTTGTATTTTTTCCTTGTTCATAGCATGAATTACATTGTTTCTGATGTTGAATTGTAACATTAATGCTTACACTGCATCAGAATTATTTATAATAAAAACAACATTTGGATTTTAGATGTCAAATCCCAACATTGCCGTGCTCACATTTCTTCATCATGGTGCAGGCTCCACATATACTGCAGCGTTGTCACAGCACCAGAACATGATTAATGTATTGCACTGTCAATAGACCAAAAAAAATGTTTGAGAAGAGTTTTGTAAACTCCTCTGCAGAGGGGAATTGTGGGAATAGAATATTAATGCTAACTTTGTGTGGGGGATGTTTTTCTAAACGGGACAGTCGATTTAGAAGTAAGAAAAATACACTGCAGACACTTCCTTGTGTTTTTTCCTTCAGTGATCAGTGGCCTAAATGTAATTTATGTGAATAATTACGGATAATCATATTCAATTATGCACTTAATGCTAATATGACTAATAACATGATTTAATGAAGACAGCCATGACAATTTAAAATTAACCAAAGTAGGCTGCTTTGCTTTTTAATTAAAAATCTGCTTTTGGAGCAAATGTGTGAAAATCTTCGGTGCCTTCAGTCCAGTTGTTGACAGCACATAAATATACAGGTGGTGTGTTTCGGATAGAGGGGGTAATGACACGCTTAGCTGTTATTATCATAAATATTGATGTAGTAATATAACCTTGACCGTTCACACATATATTTCAGGGTCCGTAAAGGTCACGTCATGCCATGCCATCAAACTCGGCATGAAACGGATTATCACCAGCCCCTCATCGCACAACACATTATTATTTGTGGAATGGCAGGAGCGATGCATACTGTATTTAAGTCATGCACGGCGTTGGGCAGACAGTTAATGCAATGAGCGGTGACTGGTTGAAATGTAGAATGTGACCTTTGCTAAGGAGTGCCAGCACCATTAGCTGAAGGTCAGAGCAGACGACACATTCAACATTGGCCACACAGGAACACAAACCCACCGCCAGTCATGGCTCAAGTGGATTGATCTGCTTGTGTAGCCCTTGTGGTTCACTTCAATGAGGGACTCTGACAATGATGGACTGTTCCTCTGTACCTACATTACACGGGAGGCAGACTGCTGTGGATTTCCAGCAAATGCCTGTAGCCACTTTGACCTCACGGTGCTTTCACATCACATCATTCAGACCCTTATTATGAGCATCCGAGTGGGGAATTTCAGTATTCATGTGAGTGTAGTTCCGAGATAAAGATATGGTGAATTTCTGACTGCGATGTGTCCAAATAGACACAAGTATCAACAAGCCTGCGGTAAAATGTCTGCAAATAACACTCAGAATCATTGTTAATACTAATTTGGCTAAATTACAAGACACTTCTTGTATTTATCTGGTTTCTGCTGCAAATACTCAGACAACAAAGTGGTAGTTTTACTGGTGGGACTACAAGGTGAGCACTGGGGCTGACAACTTGGATCATGAAAGTCAAAGCAACCTCATTCCGGTTTATGGTTCCTAACATAGACTGTATTTAAGGATGGACGATAAGACATGTTTCCTCTAGCTCGGCAGTAAGCTAGCTCACTGCTTATTCATATTTAGCCTAATTTATGCAGGGGCTATATTATTATGTCCATTTCCTGTATGAAATTCAACCACCCAGAAAAGTTCAAAGTGGCTGTCATAATAATGAGGTCAATCTAAAGCAAATGTTTACTTATAAAACCCATATATATATAACACACGCTCATTAACTCCATACTTACATAGTTGGTTAACAGTTCTGACAGTAAGAGCTGAGTCCTCTGGACAGTGTTCATCTGCGTCTGGGTGGTTTTTGACCTGAAGGCCCTGTTAACACTCATGACATTGGCACGCTCACACTGGTCTGGATAATGGAGCAAAGGGACGACCTTTATGATGAATTAATAATTGATAGAGTAATTGGGTTGGCCTCTTACTGGGCTGAAGGAGCCGAAGGTTTTGCCTCGCACTGCTCAAAGAGAGCCATTATTCTGCAGTGTGTGGCCGGCAAAGGGCAAACAGCAGATCAAATATTCACCATGGAGAACACACACACAATTATCCCTGACTTAATGGGGCTGACTTCACCGACCCCCCCCCCCCCCCCAAAAAGAGTCTTCTCAAAATGCAGTGGACTGGAGCTGACCACAGTTATCGGCGGTCACCTTGGAAGAGTTGGTCAACACTGCCGCTAATGTGGCCGGTGGGGCGACAGCCCTGGAAATGATGTTCATTTTGCTTTGTCAACAGAGTAGCAGGGCTATGATTAAATATAAAAGGGTTGAGGTGGGGGCGTGGGGGGGATATATTCGCTGCAATTAGACTAGATGGCACTTGCCACAGAATTGCTTGATGGGAGATGATCTTACAGGAGGGTGGCGCCATCCACATTCCGGGATGTCACTCCTCCGTCTGTCCGCCCTCTCTCAGTCTGCCTTTGACGTGGAGATGATTGTGCTCTGCCATCTCCCCCTTAAACACTGCCAAGACTTGCATATCAAGTTTTGACAGCGTGGCTTCGCCGTCCATTAGGGCGTAATTATGTTAAAGATCTTTTATCTATTATTTGGTGCTTAGCTGTGTGTACGCAAAACGCAGGGAGGTCAAGCTCTAATTGAAGTCTGGCGTTTAGTGACTCTGAGTGCCTTGTAGGTTTTTGTAATTGGCCTTTTGAGCACTAATGGTATGTCATGACTAATCAGCTCTTCAGTTCGGGGTCCAAAGTATGCTTTTTGAGTATCAAAGCCAGCAGACGGGTAAGAGCATTGCTGAGCGTGAGCACATTTCTGGTCATTACCGGCTCGTTGGTATGCTGTCGATAACATTTTCTTTACGTCTACTTATTATTGCGAGAGAGGATTGTGGGGGGTTGGAAGAAAGCTAAAAAGGGAGGTGGGTTCAGAGGGTTCTCTCCAGCACCCACGATGAGGTGCCCTGTCTGACTTATGGAAAATGCTGCATATTAACTGGCTTGAGCTTGTTTGTTTGCACACACATTCCCAGTGAATGGTGCATGTATAATGAGTAATTCCTATTTGTGTTGGCTGTGGCATGCTCCCCCTCTGCTGGCCCCTCATATATTATTTCTTGTGGTATTGTTTTCCAGCTGTGAGAGGACTCAACATTTTTCACGTCTAAAATGCATCAGGACTGAGAGGAGTTTGCAGCTTCACAAGAGGAGATTTCACTCACTGTGTGTGTGTGTGTGTGTGTGTGTGTTCCATTAATTATATATTTCCATCAATGTTTTGTCAAAATAACACGCTCCCCCCTCCTTGCTTTTGCAATAACAAAACCTGAAATAATAGCTAAATATGAATTGCTTTTAACAGAAGTGTAACCAAAGAGCCAGCAGCGGAGACGTGTTCTTTGAAGTATTCTTCCTGCTGCTCAAAGCGGTGGAGTTGCAGCCGATCACCTCCTGAATATTCTCTCAACAACATGACAACTGGTTTAAACACATGAGATGAGATGAGCAAAGATGAGTCTATCATTTAAAATAAAAAAACACATTATGTCGTCCCAGTCCAACCCCCTCCTCCTGCCTGCCTGGGACTTCAGTTGAAAAGCATGTGCACAGCAGGTGCCTGCAAACACCACTGAAACTCAGTTGAACAAACCAAAACTGCTCCTCTCTCTCTCTTCTGTCGCCACTGACGGGGAATCAAAAGTGAGAATGCTGACACAGAAAAACAAAAAACCAACGAGGCTTGATGACGAGATCAAGCGGAATTTTACTGTATTGGTTTGGCGTGAGTGTCCCATGCTGGATGTGCAGAAGCGGCGCTGCCTAATTAGTTATTCCAGACCATCTCTGAGACAGCGCTCGGGGCAGGTGGGCTGTAAGGAGCCGTCTGGATCCCTGCTGTGATGAAAGGCGTCTGGTTGTCACACAAATTTGATTGGATGGTGTTTAATTGCTGCACTCTGGTTGGATGGAGCATTGGTTAATTGTAGCCAAATCTGGTCTGGGTTTATGTGCGTATATCAGGGTAAAAGCATGTGGACATGTAGCATATGGCATGGCAGCAATAAAGCAGATTTATGTAGGGCACTGTGTGCATAACTGGTGGGTTTCAGCATCAGAATGAGCATCCTCTGTTTATCTGGACTTGACGAGCCAGAACTTCAGCCACCGTGAGGCAAAAGCCTTGGAGCAGCATTTCACAGACTGGCTTATTATTTCTAAGTTCTGTTTCGGTACCTCCACTCCACAGAAGAGGATGCACTGCAGCTTCAAACTGAGCCGAGGAGCAGAGAGGCGTGAGCAATCAGAAAACAAAATCATAACATGCGGGCCCAGAGACAATTGACTAATCCGGTGCAAACCCAGGATCTGGGTCTTATTGACTTACTGTCAGTGTAATCCATATCATAACCATCTGCTCCGGTGCTGTGAAACACCAAGGGCATATTAGCTGTATACCTATGAGGGTTTCAGCTGACAGTAGCCTGAAGGGCTCTGTGGAGTCATTTGGAAGAGTACCTGTAAAGCCACGCTGCATGAATCCTAATTCTGCTATTGTGTCTTCCTGCTGAGAGCTCAATCCTTGTTTTCCCTGGGTTAACACAGGAACCCTCCCCATGCCTGCGCCACAGGAGGCTTCTTCCTGCAGATTGATGCAGAGTAAACGTTGTTGGAAACTGATTTTTATCTTTTGCAAGATGTCTATTTATGAGAATTATTATGGCACTGAATTGTGTACTAAAGCAACTTCAAAAATCAAGACCCAGGAGCAAATCATTCACATTACAGCTAATCCAAAGCAATGTTTCCAGGGATAATAACTCGAGCAGTATTTTGACTGGCAGTTTCCTGAGCCTCTGTTTACATCAGGCCAGTTCATAGTAAATGGACAGACCGAGCTGCAGTTCAGGTCCTTTGTGAGCCCTCAGAGCAACAACATATAATAACCTTTGTGGGCCAAAGCACACACAGGTCATTTTCTGTCAACCACCTCCAATAACCCTGTTTTTATTTGGTGTTCCTCAGAATCAACGAACCAGCCAGTCGACTGAACGTCCACACAGCCAGCACGGCTGACTCTGAGGTTTTAATGAAACCTGCTGAGTTTGGGATGTCACAGTGTAATATTTGAGTTTTGGACCAGGCTGATTTACACTGCACATCTGCAATCGTCGCAAACAAGCAATAACCCTGTGTGTCGGCGACAGGGACACAGACTCATTTACATTTACTGCTTCAGCTTGGGTCGGGTTTGGACACGTACTACAAAATGCTTGTTGGGTTTGGGCTCGGTTAGATGTAAATATGTAGCCCGAGCTGCTCTCTCTAAAACACACTGACCTGTCTGCCGATGAGACGGTACCCCTTTGAAATATTCGACATTTAAATTTCTCCAAATCCTCACCATTAATGTTGGTCAACTCTCCTCTGATGTGACTCGGAAACTTTCACTATATAACTGCAGTGTAGGACGAACATCTGGGCCACACTGAATGTGTGTGTGTGTCTTGAACATCTTAATTATTGACAAGTGGTTCAATTTTGAGTATCCGTGGTATCACCAAGCAAATTTTGTATCTATCTAGAGAATGAAACAGGTGTGGGCGATGGATAAGTTATATATTCAGTATGATCCGATCACCATGTAACACCCCTGAAACTGACTACTGTAGCAACCCTGTTGCTGAGTTCTCCCATTCCACTGTGACACAAGCTGTAATAATGTCTCGCTTGTTGACCTGCCCAACCCTCCTCCTCTGGCCTTGACTTTGACCTGGTCACAACTTTGAACCCCTTGAGCAAAATTTCACCTGATGCGTCTCACTTCCACTTTCTGCTCCCGGCAGAAGATTTCTGTGGGACTCCTTGTTCAGGGTTGAGTAGGGGGGCGGTGGCGATAAGGTATGTAGGCAGCCCTAATCTAGTCGTCACTAAATATCAAGTAGACTGCCGGGATAACAGCACGTGACAACGCAGGATAAAGTGCTCCAGATGGGTGTTCATTCTGAGTCTATTCCTCTTCCCCCTGTCTTACTCCCTCTCACTTTGTGTCTGTTTCCTCTCCCCTGTGCTCCCCTTTCTTGTTACATTGTGTTATCCAAGGTCTGATCCCTGTTCTTAGTTTTAATATCTTTCTCTCTGCCAGGTGAATCTCAGAAAATGAAACACTGTGGGCAAACCAAGGACTCTGTCTGTCTGTCTGTCTGTGTGTGTGTGTGTGTGTGTGTGCACCTCCCTGGGTTGTAGTCTGAGCTGCCCGACTGATGAGTCAATACATGCAGCACAATCCGTAGCTTTTAGCAGAAAACCAATATGCTGCCTTATCGACTTGTCTAAAGATAAAACAGTGTTATATTTTGGTGGCTTAAGCTCATGAGAAGCTGTAAATAGTGTTAGGTCTGGGGAGAGAGGGCGACGGAGAATTAGGGTGTAAAGGGAAAAATAAGATGTTCCCCTGCTTCTGCTGGCACATTTAGGCCAAGGATTCCTGATGATTTATAGACTCGCACCAAGGCCTGGTTTTATTGAGCGCTGTCGTGGACATTGGTCTTATAATTGTGCTCATCCCAGTTGTTTGTTTACTGCAGCAGGTAGCTGACTGCTAATCCTATGCAAAGCCAGATAATAGAAGGCTTTCTGGGCAACAGTGCTGTCAACTGGCCCTGAATCAGAAGCACATACTTCACCTTTAAGTCGACGGGGAACACACACGCACACATTCACGGACATGCAAGTATTGGTTGATTCGGGGCTTAAGTCTCAGAGTGGAATTAATTTGTTTCTTTAAAGGGGGCCGAGAGAAGAGGAGGCGTCTGTGGAGTTAAAGAGAGATGATCATCGAGCTGTCCAAAAACATATAGAAACGGACCCTGAGAGACACAGAGAATGAAAATAAAGCTGTTTTCCAGCTGCTGTGTGGACTAATGTTATCACGTTAGCTAGACAGATGAACCCCGCCGCTGGTGAACTGGGCTTTCCTCATAAATAAAAGTTAACAGGGATCCTCCATGTTGCGAGTCATTATAGATTGGCTCCTTAAACACTAAACACTTGACACCCAGCTCCAAGCCCATCCCCCCAACCCTGCTTTCAATCTCTCCATAAATGCCACGAGCCAATAATTAATGATAGATTGGTGGTTAATGAAAGATTTATGCTGCATAAAAGATGCTTGGCAATCAGGTGGCGTGTTGGAGGCTTTTGAGCTTTGACAACCAGCGGCATATCAATTGTGCCCTGGAGACAAGTGTGCGTAATGGCCCGACAGTCAAAGCAATGACAGTTGTAGGTGAGGTTAAGAAAAAAGGAAGACAAAAAAAAGAAGCAGCCAGGCGCCCCCTCGGTCACCAGTTGTGACACCCAGCAGACGGCGGCCTGGTCAGCCAAAAGCATCCTTGTGACAACACAGACAGCCGTTTAACCTCCAGCCCCCTACAGGCGCGTCCAAGGGGGATGGGGGTAAGGGCACGGTGGCTCGGAGCCACACGCTCCTGACAAAATATTTAATTCCGACTTAAAAGGTTATTCCACAATAACACACGGTCCCCCTTGCCTCTTTTTTCTCTCTGTCTTCTTCCCCTCCGCAGCATTCAATTTATTTCCTTTAGATGCACGCTTCACTGGGTACTGTAGTTGACTCCCTCTCTCACTACAACTGCCGGCTTATTAAGTTTCCATGGCAACTTGCCGCATCCACTTGTGTTTTATGCGAGTCTGCTGGGACCCCACAGGGTAAAGCTTTAAGCCGGAACACCAGGAAGCGATGGGTTTAGAGGGGGAAGAACAACCTGCGGCAGCACCGGGGAGAGGGATTGTCGGAGAATTGCTCATCGCCCTCCGCTCCATTTAACCCGCTATGAGGCAGTGGAGCTGAAGCACTGCTTTTTTTTTATGTCATTGTGTCTCCTTGCATCAGGCCAAATATTAAAATATATCAACAAAACCACCAGGACTGGAAACACCTGCAGGGAGCATGCCAGCTTTGTTTTACAATAAAACAAATTCTAGGAAATAATCTTTGCACTTCAAATGTGATTCGCTGAAACACTTTGCTATGGATGGGAATGGTCCAGAAATATCTAAAAACTTATTGGATCCAGTGGATGGACAGGGATGACACATCAACCATTAGGGGATGTACTTCATTAGTAGAGTGCATGCTTTGCATATATGAGGCCTAGAGTTGAATCCCTGGCATGTCCAGCAGCAGTCTTTATGGAAGATTTGACAGTGTCCTTTTGATCTACATGTCTTTATTTAGAGCAAGTGTACGTATTGTGAGTCCGACTGACTTTGATGAGATCCTGATCCCAAGAACATTGACATTTGTGACTGTAGAAGAATGTTTTCAGATAATTTTCTCTGGTAACTCTCTATGAATCTTGAAGACTTTAAAGATCCCGGAGTTTAGAGCAACGCAAAAAGGTCAAAGTCTTTACTTTATCTTCACACATTGAAATAGCTCACGTTAGACACATTTTCCTAACACAAATGTTCCCTTATCCAGTGAAGTCAAGACCTATTGGAAGGACATTATGGTTTCCTGGGATGAAGCCTGCTGAATTAACGTTTCATATGGTTTAAGTTTATTCAATACTTTGGTGAATCTGGTAAACATCAACATTATACCTGCATTGCATCAGCATTTTAGCTTTGTCAGCATGCTGGTGTTAGCATTTAGCCCAAATCACTGCTGTGTCGGAGTGGCTAAGGCAAGTTTCAGATCTATAGACAACCACTATAATGAATACTGGTCATAAAAAGCTGCTTTGAGCTCATTAGAACAGAGCTCCAAGCCAATAAATAGCCATTGTAATCAAAGGCCCTCTTTTTACGGGTGTTCAAACCCCCTCCACGTCGCCGCCTGTAACCTTAGAATGACAAATACTGAGCCAATATAGACTGCCATTGATTAGATCATGCATTTTCATTTCATTACTTAATTATCAACTCAACTCGGTGGGACCTTCTGAAAGAGAACAGATGTAATCTAACACTTTATAAGTTAATAATGCTAATTTGATTTTACAATTCAAAAATTTATATGCATACTAAGTAGCCTTGTTAAGATATTCCTACCAAAGAATTAATGAATTATTTCATGTGCCAAATGAGAAATTGTCTTATCTTTAAATTACTCCTTAAGGTATCACACCAGATTTAGAATTTCAGCTAATTTGATGTAGTTCTTTCAAGATGCCGGCGCCCACATTATAGTCTTCATTAACTGTCAATTCAATGAAAGACCACAGATTTCATTAACAGCAAATTAAGGCCCCCATTGATAATTATTCCTCTTGTAATGTATGCTCGGGGCAGAGAGGGGAGCTCTCCGAAAGCTGCACACGTTTTGAGCCATTTCATTGACAAATTGCCATTAAATGTACTTTGACCACGCCGCCACACAATCAGGACATCGCCAATGGACTCGTTGTTAGGTCAAGTTCACTGGAAAAAAATGGCTGAAAAAGGCAGTTAGATGGAGCATTAACAGCGCTGGTGAAATAATATTGATGGATGTCTCTCACAGTGCGATGTGAGCGACAACAGCAGCTAAGTGATGTTGTTTTGGAACGTGGACAGATGCAACAGCTGAATACGGAGAGACAGATTTTGGCTCATTTAGGGCCAAACTTATGAAAACATTTATTTTGCCTTTAGAAAGGATAATTAGAGACAATGAATATGTCTCCTACTAATTGTTTATCCCTCGGCCAGCAGAGAAGCATTAACAAACACAACTCACAGCCATCCATTTATCTTCTTTATGACAAGGGAATTAAATACGACCTTGTCACTTTGGCAAAGTTGTTGGACAGAAATAAAAAGACTGTAAAGAGTGGGAGGGGAATGATGACAGAAAACATCAAACACTATTCGTATCATCATTTTTTTTTTTTTAACAACACAGTGTTGTGGATTTGGGTGTAAAAAGGAAAAAAATAACGTTGCAGGGTTCTGAGCTCAGCAAGCTGGCCCTGATTTAAGAGTGAAGGCCACTGGGGGCCAGATAGTAAATCATGAATGGTTCCACTGTGTCTCAACCTCGAGCTGGACTTTAAACCCACACACACACACTGGCGCTGGCACCCACTGCACACTCTGCTGGTCCAATCTTTTCATTGCCTTGGTGTCACTATGGAAACCCCCACCACCGACACCACCACACAACCAGCATCATCACTCCCACAACTGTCCTCTCCCCAGTAATCCTTGGGGCTGTAAGGAAACGATACTGAAGCATGACTGAAAGGAATGGATTGTCAAGGTGGCTGGTGGAAAAAAAAAAACCTTTAAAGGACTCCGACAAGTGTGTCATGCCTCCAGTTATCCCTCCACACCTGGGCAAAGGTGTATGTTTGTGTGCGACAGTGGCAGAATCAATAAAGAGAGAGGGACAGGAATACTGCAGGGCTGGTCAACCGGGGAAGCATGTTGTTGGTGGTTTTTGTGCATGACTGCCCTCATGCAACTTCAGAGAAATTGCCTGTGATTAGCTGTGGTTTATCAGCAGCCACGGTGTAAATACCACATGTGATGCATTCACTACCGACCGTCCTGCTCGGGCACAAAGGGATCCTTCTATCAGCACAGTGATCTCATCGCTAAGCTATCTGCCCCTAGCTCTCTCTGTTAATGTCATTGCCTTGGTGGGATATTGGCCTCTATGAACAGACAATTGTCTGCCCCTGTTATTTAACTTTTTGTGCCAGCTCTTCATTTTTTTTTTACCACTGCTCCAGCCGACAAGTGATAAGTGAACTTTTTCTCTTATTTGATATTACACTTTTCTCTATTTTAGCACAGATTCTTCAGAGCTCTCAGCCCCACACAGAGCCTTATATGGAGTTTTCACCACTTTTTCTGCCATGTGGAGGGGAGGTGCAGATGCAAGAGATATGATGATATGGGATCAACAGAAAAGGGGAGGGAAGGATGAGGGGGGAAATAGGGAGGAACAGAAATCTGGGAGTAAAGGAAGTAAAGGATGAGACAACAGGGATGGTAAGATAAAGACGAGGGAGGGAAGGACGAAGAGGGTGATAGTGGGTGAAAGACGGAGAGGGGAGGTAATAAGTCCCTCTTCCAATCTGGTGTTGTTGAGCAGGGGTAGTAGCAGAGCACACATTCCATTAGGCAGTAAATATTGACTCAGCAGCGAACAACTGGTTTCTATTGCATAGCAAACAAAGCTATTGTGTGCCTGGAAGCCCTGAAAGGCCTCTGTTTGCACATCACGCTCACGGCTGATAAGTAGGCAGTCTCATTCACCGGGTGGGGGGGGTCTGATACGTCTTCTTTTCCGTCTGTGTTTTATATATTTCCCTGAATATCTCCATCCGTCTCCCACTCTTGGCCTCCAGCCACGGAGCAGACAACCTTGACTGTAATCCTGCTCCTCATGGCGTTTTCCAAGTAGCAGCCAATGTGTGACTGAAATAATCGTGGGCGTTCCCCAAAGCAAACATCAGCACCAGACATGTTATGCAGCAATAAGCAGTGGTGTGATATTCACCGAGTGGCAGGTCATCAGCCTGAATGATAAGTACATTCAAACAACACCATCATGGCGAGACTGAACAATTGCAGCAGTATTTACCTTGATGACTGTACCCAGGGCTCGACTGTTTGTCTGCTGATTACAGTGTGCGCTTTTACGTGTTGACCTCGGAACCCATGCGGCTCTGGAGGATTTGTGGCCTGGGAGGGGACGTGGAGTCATCATCTACCTGGGGCTCCACACCCTCTTTCTGTTTTGGGTGAAGTGATGCTTGATATATTGTCCAATATTGCACCATATGGGCTGACTCAAGGCATCAGGGCACTGGGTTGGGTAACATTAGCCAAGAGCTTTTGTGTATTGTCCCAGGTTTGTGTATCATGAACGAGTAATGCAACCATATAACTGTTAGAACTAGAATATGTTGAGTCATCAGTGTGAGACAAAGAGACAGATAAGCTTCTATGGACGTTGCTTGTTGCTTCATTTGGGTTGTTCAGAAGAAGAGGTGCTGAGTACCTTATTAATCATTTCATAATATTTGCACATAATGTCAGTCAGGAGTTTTTGCGTTAATGTGATACAAAGACATACGCTTTGCTGTATAGCTGTAAAAAACAGCAGTTCCAACTGACAGTGACAGGTAAACTATCTAAAAGCCTTCTGAGTGTGTTTATTGTTAACATCACTAAATCACAGCCCACTTATTTTGAACAACAATACTTTTTGGTCAACTCTCTGCAAAGAAGGAAATGTCACAAAGCTTTGTTAAAATGTTCCACTGATGTTAAATGCTACACCTATAGACTGTAGGTGATGAAATTGGACGTAGACTCCGGAAAGTGACGCCAATGTGCAAGTGTCTGAAACCTGTATTCTCTCAATAAACCAGCAGTCACAGGGCGACTCCACCGGTTGCAGGGTACAGGGGTAGGTGGGCATGCAGCATCCTTGAGAGGTGAAATGTCTTTCTGAATCAGCTGTCAACAGATTTTGACATTTTAACCGTTGAGCTTTGAACTGATCAACATCCTTCTTTGTCTTGACATTTGTTGCAAACTACAGACTTTCCCCTTCACTAACTAGAGCCTATAGAGACTCCTGTACTTGAAATATGTGTATGTGTATTACGGAGGCATGGGATGCTCTTCTCCATTGCACAGCTGCTTTACCAGTTCAGGCCGATCATGTTCATTTACATAAAGATTTGACGTGGTTCAAGTATTAAATTGGGTTCAATATGGAAGTTATCAGCCTCAATTTCCAGCGGGCCAGTGTGAGAAATCCTCCCTGGTAAAACAGCGATTATGCTTTGTATTACTGTGCAGGGGGATGATGAAAAATCAGAAATAGCTAATAACTGTAGGTGACTGCGGAACGTGATGGTTATCGTGTAAACGTTATTATATCTCATGGGGTTCGCAAAGTTTCCTGTCTGAAATGGAAAAAGGTGCAGTGCAGCGACGTGGAGCACAGGTGTTCAAATACCAGTACATTCAAACACGCCCCCCCCCCGCCGCCTGTCTTTGTGTGTCAACAGGATTCAACCCACCTGAATGTGCAGGACATTGCTGTAATTCTATGGTGCAACATGTAAAACCTGAACCACCATCGCTTTTGATTTTGTAAGCTCCTAAAAATCACACACTCCTCCCACACACATACAAACACACACTCTTCCCCCCCTGCCAGCCTGACTGTTCGTGTGCCAAAGTGACACCTACTTTAAAAGAGAACCCCACGAGGGCCTGCGCGGTATGTAGGTTTAGGTGGTACATTATAATTACATTGCTTTTGTCACCGTGTGATGTTCCAACAGATGTTCATGGAGGAAGTGCCCAGGAAGGCGCGGCGCTGTTTATCACAGTCTGCTGTGAGTCCTGTAATATCGGCTAAAGATTGAAAGCTTTAATACCTCTCCTCCACGGCAAAGAAAAACGGCAGTAAAAATGAAAGCCAACCCATCAAAGCACAATATGTCCAGGCGACAGCTTTGCAGAATCCAACCCCCCCCCACCCTCCCATCCCCCCTGTGCCTTACTCTCGCTACTCTCATCCCCTGTTCATTCCGCCCCCCTTCAGTACCACCACCACCAGCAGGAGATCCTGAGCCCAGCGGGCTGCACACGGACAGGAGGCACAGTAGCACCAATAAACCGGATCCGCTGCGACCTTTCTATTGTTCGGACTTTTGTTGGCAACAGCGATGACAGAAGTCCCTCCAAAACCAAATATTTGATTCATAAACACCAGGGGGGACCCTCGAGTCAAGAGGGACTGAGGGGCATGTAATTCGAACATAGGACTCAGGGACCTCCGACACTAAAGAGCCAAAGACGAGGGAAGGTGGAAAATCCTTGGTGAATTGTCTCAGCTCTCACTCCCTCGCTGTGACTAAATGTCAGGTTTTAGTGTGTAGCTGCAGGAAAAAAATACTGCAAAAAGAAAGCAGAGGAGCATCATTTGAATAATGTTTCTGTCAGCTACTCAGCTATACCCCCCCTCCCCACAATTCCACTTCACTCTCCCTTTTGCTTCATCCACATGTCCCCCTGGGAGGAATCTGCTACGATTTACTAGCAAGCAAGCAGCAAGTTCTACATACACACATGCACAAACACACACGCGCATGCCAGATCACCATCATGCCTGGTGAAGTGAGGCAAAGTAGAAATTTTTACTGGGTTGGATTTCAAAGTGAACATCGATTGAATTCCCAACTGTTCTGCTTGGCTGTGATATAGTGTGTCTTAATGCAGTGCATTTGGAACGAAAAGGGGTTGGTCTTGCATGGGAAACATCATTTCAAAGGCCACTGCTGCTTTTTTGGCTGAATATCAATGTTACTATCAGATTTTAATCCCATACAGTACTATTGTATGGGGTTTGATATCAGAGAACAAAGGTTATAGCCCAAGGCGAGGTTTGATACTCGCCTGTATTCCCCGGTGCGAGAGAAGGGACGTCCACGAGATCGGTGCTGTATGCGTTTCTGCAGAGCTGAAAGGTTTTCCCTTTTTGTTTCATCTTTTTTGATTTTGTTTGAAAAAGATATGCACATCATCCAGAAGAGCTGGTGCTTCATATTTCCCTGAGCCCACTATATAAAATGAATTGAAGTTAGTGCAGCATGTTGCTGTGTAGCTATAGGGAAGAAGTTATTAGCAATCACATGAGATCTAAAGCTGACAAATTAAACTCAGAAAATGCAAATGAGAAACTCAGGTCTTCGTTTTATTTACTTTTATGTTCGCTTGTTATCGCAAGGCCAGTCGTAAACTTCACCAAGAGTGTGAGGGAGAGCTAAAACTCGAATATCGAGATCAGCAAATCCCCCAGTGGAGAATTAAGAAGATAGTCATATAAAGTGCTGGAACGCTAAACAAGCAAGCATTTGCATAAACTTTAATACGCTTTTAAAATGGCATCAACACATGCTGTTAGATGAACATCGGCATAATAGCGAGGTCATTAAATCATTTTTATACAGTAGTTGTATCACAGCAGCGCAGTATGTATTGTATTTAATAAACATGAGGGCAGCTGAGGGTTGCTTTTGAGTCCGATTCTGGAGTTAACTTAAAGAGGCATACATGGTTTTAGAGGAAAACTCCAAGAAATCATTTTTTTACCTATGATTTTTGGTTTTTAAGCAAAATTATGCAAAATCAACTTAACAGATTCCCATGAAACTCTCAAGTACTCAGTATAGGTCTGGGAAGAAGTCATACAATCTTGGTGCAGATATGGATCTGGGATGGATCCAGGATTTTGTATCACTTATAATGACCTCATGAATCTTGATGAAAATCAGGGTGATTTAAGAGACTGATATCTGAGTGTGTGTAATATAACCTTTAAGGGCAGTTGGGCTTTAGCAGAGGTATGCACTCTCCTGTTTCATTCTAGTTTTCCCTGTTATTGTCAGACTTCCTTTTTCATCTATTCAACACCCCTTTAAGACAAATGGTCAAAACAAGTGTTGTGTTGGTGCTGGTTGGTCTCAGGTCACTTGCTGCCTGATGAGAATGTAGAGGCCGAAATCCCCCATGTGGAGTTTTGCTCCAGCTCCTCAACAGCATGGACTGAACAATATTCCAAAATAAAATAGCAGCTTCTTGTTCACAAACAATACGTTTTAAAAGAAGCATCACCATCATGGGACAGAGTAAGTCAGGGAAAAATGTTTGCATCCAGATCAACTTTTGAGAACTTTGGCCCCAGAATTTGAACAAATGCACAGTAGATAAGAGTGTTTCTTATTGATGTGGTGGAATAGTGGTTAGCACTTTTGCCTCACAGCATAAAGTTCCCGGGTTTGAATCCCTGCTTGGCTGGGCCCTTCCTTGTTTGCGCTCTCCCTGCATGGGCTCTCACCGCCAGTGCAAGTACATGCAGATTGGGGTCAGTTTAATTTGAGTTTAGTCTTCTGTAATGAGGATATTTTGCAAAACAAACTTTTTCCTCTGTTTTGGGGCCAAACTGATTTTTACTTGAACCACTGTGTGCTTCTGGTAGGCTCTTTGATAAATTGTTGATGCAGACTTTTCTACTGGCCTGGAAAGCTTGTTTAAGCGTTTGTTGTCACTTTTGTGTTCTTGTCTTGTGGACGGAGATTTTAAAAACAGAGAAAAATATCCATTCAGCAAATATTTGCGGTTGGGTAGACAAGGCTTACATTGACTGTAGGTGTGAATGTGAATGGTTGTTTGTCTCTGTATGTCAGCCCTACGATACACTGGTGACCTGTCCAGGGTGTGCCCTGCCTCTTTGCCAATGTCAACTGGGATTGGCTTGAGTTAACCCATGTCCAACGATCAAAGGATAAGCAGTGTTGATAATGGATGGAAACAGAAATACGTCACTCAGCTGTAAGATGTGTTTCACAAGTCAAAGGTTCTTTGTGTCATCCACACCTTCTGTGTTATCTTATCATCTGTTCCTTTTTATTTTGAAAGTATTTATCCTGTCCTCATTCAGTAAGACAGTGAAGCTTTGTTGCTTTCCCCTGAGTTAGGTTGACAGAAACCTGTGGGGTATTTAATATTACTATAAATGACAAAGTCCTCTGAAGTGTCTAATTAATAATCTGATATAGACAATAATTTACACTGTTGTATTATTCCTCCTGTTTATCCTGTGTAAAAGTTAGGGTTACTTACTTATGTAACAAATTAGGTAAAAGAAAAGGAGCCACAGGGAGAAACTATGCAGCTCTTGGAAAATTGAAGACAGACAGCATGATGGAGATATTGTCTGGCTTAGAAAGAAAGATCATAAAAGTTGCAGAGGTGTGGAATGAAATCACCTGAGAGGAGTTAAGTGTCTCTTAAAGGTAAATACCAGCACTGGCTGCGGCTGCTGCTTTCTGCCTCATTCACTTCATCACATTTTTTCTTTTGGCCTTTTATTATCCCGTTCTCATCACATGGATGAATGGAAGAATTCGGGGCACGATCCTCCAACTCGCACCTTTTCAAAGTGTATCCCCTGAAGTGAATACTGATTTCATGTGTATCAAACCAGATTTTCATTTTCCTGACTGAAACGTATCGTATTGCGAGAATAAAGAAAAAAACATTTTGACAGAAATAAGCAGCACATAGAACTGAAAATCACACAGATTACCATCAACCACTACCAAATATTTCCTTCTCCAAGTATATGAATGACACAGAATCTAAATTTACAACATTCTTGTAAATTTACAGCTTATTCTTGTAAAATCACATTTTGTTTCTCAAAAAGGTACAACTTTATTTCCTAAGAATAAAGTCTTAGGTTGTAACATTACAACTTTATTTTTAAAATCAATTATTTTTACCTTCAAGTGGCCCTAAATACTCTGTTGTCAAATGTTGCCAGATCATACAATACGATTACATATAGAGGATATGATTCTCATATTCATAACATCATGGTTTCACATTTCATTCTTCCTAGTGTTTGCTGGATTCAGATCTTCATCTGTTTGCTTCTCTCATACTCTCTCTGCTCACACACTCAGAAAAACATGTAAATGAGAGCAGTTGTATTGTGAATTTATCTGTGTTAAGATACTGTTTCTGTTGTCAGACAAAACAGAGACGGAAACGCGGCCCATTAAGACGACATATTACCCAGCAGTCAATGCTCTGCTGAAATCCTGATTTTACAACCACGACGTCGTCTGGCAGAATAACCAGACACATAAGTTAAAGACAACGATGGCTGTGCTGTGATTCCAGCTGCATTTATTGTAAATATGATCACTCAGAGATTAAGTTACCAACGACAGAAAACCTTTGTCATTTTGTCTTTCACCCAGAACACAGGCTGCATCTGGGTAACAATGTTGAAATGTCCAACACACAGTGAGGCACTGTTATGACTCAGGGTCGGCCTCGCCGTCTGCGGTCCAGCTGAAAAGGACAAATACATTTTACAATAATAGGGACTGTAGAAAAAAAAAGCCAGGAAAGACCTTCATGATACATCAACCTTTATGTCCACTCTTCAGTAGCTGCTGCTGAATCACGCACAATATCTGCTACAAGTGCTCGAGATATAAGTGAAGTGCACACAGTACTTCCCCTCGTTATGTAATTTGCAGACAGACAGAAGCAGGTTGCTTTAAATATCTGCCGTGGGGCTGCAGCTCGGTGTGGGACAGATTTAGACACTGAGCTGACTCGTGTCATTATTTAAGAGGGTGAGGAGTCTTAACATCGAATCAGGGTCCAGTCATGTTTAAAGGTGTCACTTTAAAGATTATTGTAATTATTATATGTTCTAATTGTTAAATGTTCATGGCTGTGTGCACTTGCAGCAGCTATATTGCCTTGATAATCACTCAAAGCTTTACAGTACAGTTTTTGCCATTCAGACAAATACAGTGCATCTATGTGCACCCCCTCAGCCACAGCAAAAATCAACACTTTTATTGTTAGAGATATTTCAGTTAAAATCACTTTTACAATAAACCCTGTTGTCATTTTAATAAACTGTATGTTGCAATTTACCACCATCCCCCACAAAGTCTGAAAGCTTCATTCGTGGAACAACTACTCATTGTGTTGCCTGTGAAGAGCATTGCATAACATGTTGAAATACTGGTTCCAGTGGTATTTTTTCGAACAAGCAGTACATTTACATTGCAGACCAGAGGTTCCCTCCAATATTGCAGAAGATGTTGTGCAACTGTTATCAAAGAGTTGTACTCATCATGACAGGTAATTAGTTAGTAATTGCCCTTGAATATTTTTCAACACATGAAAACACCTGGCATATGCAGAACAATCTCGGAGGCGATCAGCAGTCGTCTGAAGATGAATTCGCCTCTGGGGGCAATGGCCAATGCTCTTGGGCTTCTATGTTGGAGCCAAGCCTCCATCTTCCACATCATGAACTGTTTCCAGTCCGACTTGTTTCTTTTATTACACAAGTAATGCTTCTCCACATAAAATACACAAACAGTGATGCTTTTTGTAGAAGTTAGGGTTAGGGCTGGACATTTTGGCTAATCTCTATCAACAACTATGTGACTATAAATGCAGATACATTTTAAAAAGCTGATGCATTTTGGTCAATGTGATCCTCCTCTTGTGTTCTTCACGTACCTTCTCAATCACGGTAACGGCCCTAAAATCTTTTCCCTCACCTTTTATGCAAATTGACACATCTTTGTCTAAGATAATGATAAGAAATATTAAGAACATGGTGTCACTTAGAATAACAGCACCTCAATAAATGGAACTATAAGTTGCACTGATATAATGTATGTAAAACGTAGCCTAATGACCTTTTTTTTAAAAAGGCATTAAAGTGCTGCATGTAGCATTTCTAAAGTTGCTCTCGTTTTAACATGACAGTTGTGGTCAATGGTTCGTGCAGTGAGAGGAGCTAAAATCAACTCTTTGTGTTAAGCGGTGTAGTGCAGGAGGAGAAGAAAAACGATTACTATTCAAAGCCTTTAAATGAATTTAAAAACAGTTACTTTAGTGCATTTGCAATTCAATCACTGTGTCTCGGATTAATGCAGAAAATGCTATTTGCATTCCTACTGCGAGCTGAGCTGAGCTGAGCTGCGTGCACTGATGCACACAAGAATCACAATAACAGCTACTTTATGCCATATTCTGCTTCATTATTATCATCCATGATCACATGTATCGCCCGGGATCCTTGAGTCATAAACCTGCAGTGCAACATATGTACTCTGCTCAGTGTATTGTACAAAATAAAATCAGCAGGCACACTGTACAGAACTGCAGGGATCGTGGTGTGATTCTGCTTAGATGCCTCCGACTGTTCAACTCCACTCTCTGAGGCTTCAATGTGTTTTCATGATGCAACATGCTTGGCAGCCAGCAGAGCTGCAGAGCCTTGTCTGCTCCCAGTAAAAAGACCCTTATGCCGGCCCTAATGTTTTGTGACTCGAATTTTGATGATTTAAAATCTTCCTTTCACACTTGTTTTCTCTGCTCTCACTCGCCTTTCCCTCTCTCTCTCTTCTCTCTCCAGCTCTCTCTGCTGCAGCCTCTCTGTCTGTGTAAGTCACAGAATCACAGAATAATGAGTTCCTCATCCTCCTGCGGTGCGAAGCGCTCACTGTTGCAATCCAGGGCTTCTTTGATATGGATTCTGCTTAAAATCAACCATCCCACATATTGTTGGGTTTCCTTGAAAGGTCACACTCTCATTAAAACCAATCAGCACTGGAAGTTTTAAGATCACTTTTGCCCTTTTGAAAGGATGAGATGATTTCTGCCTGTGGAACAAATTATCCTTTCAAATAAAAAAAAGAATCTGAGCATAAAAATGTGAGATTGTGCAAGATCGGGGGGGGGTTGACGATCCATATCTCACATTGATTTTGTTCCTGAAATTAAATTAAGTGCCACCACTGTCACACATGAACTGTGATCTTACTAAATAAAATAGATTTCATTAAATGGAAAACAAGAAAAATCTATTAGCGCAAGACGTGATATTTGGGTCTGCAGCCGCACAAATGGTCACGTGAGTTCTTTCTGCATATTGTACCTCCATAGTAACAGAGATTAAATTAGCACAGCAGTGAAACCAAGGTATGATGTCTGGCATGCAGTCTACAATATCCTGTTTACCCACAGCTACCACTTCTGAATGCAGAAAACATCCCTGCTCAATGAGCCCGACAGGCCTGTCAGGCTTTAGATTTCTATGTTGAAGTAGTGTAGTACTGTAGTAACACTGATATTTGGTATCTCAAGAGTGCAGGGTGGAATCTCCCCATTCAGAAACCAAAAACACAGACGTGTGGGGAAAGGATTACACACTGCTACATGCTCTAAACTGCAGTTAGCAGTAGCCATTTTGAGTGTTACAGTTTACGGAAAACATTGAAACGTTAAAAAATATTCCCTTTTATTTTCTATACACACGCTGTGTTTCAATTCGGAGGCTGCATACTTCGGAGGCTGCATTTGAAGACTGAATGCGTCACAGCGACACTCATTCAAACAAATGGGCCCTTCCTTCCTTGGAAAACAAAAGCCCCCTTCCTGGCCCTACCTATCCCAGGATTCAGTGCACTGTTTTTCAAAGAGGTAAGTGACATTACATACAATGCAATTCAATATTTGAGTATCACGCTTCAACTCAAACGAACAGCTAACAATACAAATGTTAAAAAAAAAGGAGCATTAAAACTTTCATGGCATATCCAGCAGCCTTCACGGTCTATGCAGCCATTGATGGAGGCAGTCTTCATGCGCCGGGTAGACTGTGTCCTCTGAGGGACGCAGCCCCTGAAATGAGACGCAGCTCCAATGTTACCAGACTTACTGGTGAACCACTTCATTTTAAGATTAACAACTGTATTAAAGAATATCTGGTTGTCTGAAGAATCGTAGTTAGTCACAAAAAGTCATTGTTGACTTGAAGATACATAACATTTTGAAGGTGCCCACTTCCGACCGGTACATTGATATCTGTGTGACTCTTGCCTGGGTGTGTGCAGCTGCAAATACTCCCATGCACTGCTTTATCTGGGAATTTATCTTGAGATGAAGGCCAGACGATCTGTGGCTCATCACTGACTTCATAAATCATAAAAGAAAAAAACACAGACAGATGAGTAATATTGGATTCTATTGCATATGATAACAGCGCTTGATAAAGTGTGCGGGTGGACAGGAAGGCAGGTAAGGACTGAGAATGAGAAAACAAACTAATTATGGAACCAGGATGGGTCTGTCTGCCCACAGAAGTAGAAACACAGGAGGAAGTGAAGAGCTGAGGAAGGAGAGATTTGATTAAAAAATGAAAGGGCTGGGCGGCAGCAGACAGCAGTGTTTACAGTCACTGCTTGAACCCAGTGAACTTGATGCAGATTCTGCTGAGGATAAACACAATCCCACGCTTGAACTTAAAGCAAGTCCACAAATAAATAACCCTTATTTTCATGATGACTGTCATCATCGCCAACTACCAACAACAACCGTAATAGCTTTTGGTTTCATTATTTAGTTGTGATATATTCAGGTGGCACCAGGACTTATACACCAGCTCCCGTCCTTAGAAAGGACAAGAAAATATTTGCTACAGATCCAGCGGTGATGAATGAGGCCGTTTTGCAGAGTTTTCCAAAATAAAGGAGTAAAATAACAAGGGCGTGTGAGGAACTCCGTGTGAATGAATTGTTTTGGCCGCGATCCAGAGAGTTCCTCCGGCAGAGCCAGTTAAAACACAGATAGCGGCACAGCTCATTGTTATGTCGGGATCCGCCCCAGAGCTGGGATTTGTGCATTGAGTACAAAAGCAGGGAAATGAAATAGTAGCACAAACTGGCAACGGGAGGGGAGTATGTTCCATTCTGTATAGGATGGGATGATGTGACAGCGGGGTTATACAGGGTTGCGCACATGTCCTTGGGGAGAGGTGAAACTCAACAAAGGCCTTCACAAGCTCAGACAAGCAGAGTGAGCGACGCTGAAGGTTTTTGGAGAAAAACAGGTGTAGCCCACCCCCCCCCCCCGTATGTCATTTAAACACTGCAGCTCTGTCACTGAGAATTTGTTTATTTCTCCTGGAGGACGCAATGACTTAGTGGAATGTGGCACATGACCCCTGTTTAAACAAAACAGATTCAACAAAATACAACAAATCATGCATAATAACTGAAGCATCTGACCCACCAAAGCTTCCCAGTATTTATATAGCGGTATATTACTATATATATATATATGGTTTGTTTATATATTACACTTCCAAACTGTTGCTGAATGCCAGTGGTTGGGCTTAATGAAGAACATCAATTTTCATTACTGTATGCAAGTATATTTTTCATGTATCTTTACTGTATTATTTACTTAAATAGAATGATATTCAGGTATTTACATATATCAGCAATTATTTGCACTTTCTATCCCACTACATGATCATAATTCATTGCGTTACTTGAGCACAAATGTATACTTTTTAAAGGTAATCATTGAGGAGAGAGGAAAGGTCCATTGATCCAATCAGAATGCACAGCACTGAATGCCGAATGGGTAACATTTTTTTGGCGGCCTGTCAACATGAACACTAAAATCTTATCTTGCTGTGCAGTGATTCGCTCAGCCCCTCCTGGCCCAGCCCACTTATCTCCGTGCACACCTCTGTATCAAAACATTCTGGGGAGGAAGGATCATTATTGGCTTTTCAACAAACCACTCAAACAAGCAAATAACGTCAGAGTTAATTCTTTAACTCTGACACTGAATGTTTGCACCCTCATTCCAAATTGAAAACAGATTTTCAAAGACACACGGGGGGGGGGGGGGGCAACCTGCGGAGCCACGAACACATGTTTTTCGACTCTGGACTGGAGAAGCAAGAGAGGTTTTGTAAGTGGTAGAAAGAGATATGAGGGGAGGTGGAGGAGAGCAGCCAACATGCTGCTGTGGGAGAACCAGCAACAGGTGAGATAACAGCAAACAGAGACAGAGCTGTGTTCTCTATCATTCAGTTCAATTTGTACTTGGCAGCAAGGAATGATTTACTTTAGACATGTAGGCTCGACCCACAGTTTCTCAAGACATCATAATCCATCTTATTATGTGAGTCGCCAACACAGCCCAACGTGGGTGCTTGGAAAAATGCAGTGGATCAACCCAGTTTTCAGAGGTTCTGGTATGAGGGGTTTTATTATGCTGCGGTACCATAGACTGTATGTATATATGTACAACATGTGTCCACTTCCTTCCACTGTCAAGAAATGAATTAGTAAACAACAGATACAAACGCTGCCGTTGACATCATTTGTAGACAGGGAGTAGTGATCAGGGGAAGGAGCTGCAGTACCGTGATAAGTCTCAGCTGTCAGTGATGACATTTCACTCCATTTTTAATAGCATCACATTACCATTAAAAAACAAATTTACTATAAAAAATAAAATTAAACAAACAACAGTGCATTAAGAAAATAATATGAACCATTGTTGAGAAAAATATGTTTGATGTGTACTTCTATTTTTTATTTTGTGTCATGTCTCATCTGCCTACATGGAGGAGGCAGGGTTTATGACCTATACTGCAGTCAGCAACCAGGGGGCAATCAAGATACCTTCCACCCACCGCATTTCATTTCCTGCAGAACCTGTACATCAGCCGTATTCAACTCTGCATTAAAGATGCTGATGCATTTTGCAGTGCGACACTGTCGGGTTTTATCACTTTGCAACATCGTGGTGTAAATTAATCATAGAACACATGCAGTTTCCATAAAGGATCTATTCAGAGGTAGAGCCCCCCGTCACACACATGCTTCTCTTCCCAGTAGCTGTATCGCAGCGAGCCCTCCAGAGATAAACCTGTCCTTCATGTGCTGTGTCTAATGACGGAGCCCAGGTTACACGGCCATGGAGGATTCCCTCCTGGCTAAGAGCTCCACCACCGTGTCTCCTGGACATAAACAGAGAGCATGCCGCGGGGAGGGAACAGTCGTTCACTGCGCTCTGCTTCTTTGTAATATTTTATGGTTTGCATAGCTTTGTAATAACATACGCCACAACTCCATTTAGAATAGCCTGAGAGCTGAGATTGAGCTGCGGATCATCCAATCACAGCGGCACCTTCTGAAGAGCTTAAACCTGCAAGGTACTTTCTCTTCTCTGTTATCAGTTTATGGAACTGCCTGCAGAGTAAAAACTGCGTTGTTGTCTCCTATGAAAAGGACGTGTTAGGCTTGAGCTGCTTTGAGACACGCACTGAATTCACAGAGAATCTGTGGACATTCTCCAGAGGGGCTGTACGTGAAAACGCAGAAGTCCTCGTAAAACGTCTGAATAATGACGATGAGAACACAGCAGGATTCACCTCCAGTGAGTGGGAGTGTTGATGATGTTTGTAACGAGCAGCAGATGCAATTCAAAAAGAAATATCTCAGGATGAAAAAGCGGTGCCACACACATAGAAGACACCAACGGCTATGTCAAGAAAGCTTTAGGTGATAAGGGCCACGTCGATGTGGATGTGCTGTAAACAAAAACGATGATGTCTGCAGTGGAATTAATACGTTACGTCCTGCGTCTGCCCGTTCCACAGATGTCTGTGTTGTTGTGAAGCCAACAGAGCTGAGACTCTCCTGCTGTGTTGTTCATGTGAGGAATTCCAGACCTACATTTGTGGACATCCTCTGGAGTTCATGTCTGAAAACGCTTTTGCATTTTTTTTAAAGCAGTTCCGTATTTCAAAGGTACAGTTTGTGATTTTCAGTTTGGTTTTGTATGTGTTTATATTGTATCTCATTCATATGGCCAGTGACTTGTTAAATACATATCACAGTCCAGAAGAGTTTCTGAATCTGTGCCCAGTCTGAAACATCTGCACATGACCCATTTCACCACATCTGTCTGTTTAACACATGCAACACCTAAAAAAAAAAATCACCTGCACTTTCTTCAGAGCTGGTGATTTGCAACTGACAGTGAGCACTTTAACACACTGTGTGTTGATTTGTCTGCAGCGGCATGCTCGCAATACTCTGGTGAAGAATGCTCATCCTCCTCCCCCTGCCTTCTCATTCTGCTCGTCCTCAGATAACTGCCTCCAGCAGAAGATGTCCTGTCGGCACCTGGCACCCAGGGGAAGGAAGGCCTGCTATTCCCAACCAAACACACACGCGCACACACACACACACAACTCGTAGTGTCGACGTCTGTGTGTGAGAGGAATATGTGTAGCTGTGTGTGCCTGCATGCTCTTGCACTACTAGCAGTGTGTTTCTGCATTATTATTGTGTGCCTGTGAGCTGGTGTTGTCTGTCAATCTCCCCCCTGGTCCCAGCCTGCTCTGGCTGGTTTTATTGAAGCAACAGACAGCGTGGGCACGCACACACACACACACACATGCACACATGCGCACACACACACACACAATCACAGACACGTACACACACACGTACACACAAGCTTGGAGCAGCCCTGATCCCAGGCTGATAGAGACAGAGACTTGGTGAAGTTGAGAGAACAGCCTGGGGTTGTCTGCAGACCACAGGGAATACGCCCCCGAGTCACAAAAAAAAAAATCTGGAGTAGAAGCAAAATACTAAACTAATCCCCCCTCCACCCCAAACTGTCTGTCATTCAGTCCATCAGCTGCTTAATCATTCACTCTTTTTTTTTACCTTTTGCATTTATTTAGCAAATCTCCATTTGTTTTTTTCAGCATTTTATTTTTGTCTTAAATGCACGGGCTTAGACGGTTTTTCCCTTTTGTTCATCAGTGCCATCAATCTTCTATGGAGAAAACCAATGCATCAGCAGTGTAATTTTGTAATCAGCACGGCGAGGAATACAAATCAGATCGGCAGCAGGGCCGTAATGCATGTAATCCATCAGAATGAAAGTGTTACAGACAACTGATAAACATGCATTTTTGAGGTGATTAATTGACTGAGTAGCAGATTGATCTCTCCATATACTCTCATATCTGGAGCTTTCAATCTGAGGTATGATGGTGGACTGACTGAATGTGGGGGACAACCATTAACACTATAAAAAAAAATATTTAAAAAAAATCACATCCCCTATTAGCTGTGTAACTTCAATTCAATACATTGACAATCTATAAAAAAAAGGTTTGGAGGAGATTTTGAGAATAAAGTCGTACTGTTATGGGAATAAGAACATCTTTAGACAAAATCTTGGACCAATCTCATGTCACACGTAGCAAAATTCACCACAACCTCGCAACAGTACAACTTAATCCACATAAATTAAGACATTTCTCTCAGAATTTTATTTTGGCACTAATTTTCCATCATTTTTAGGAATAAGCATTGAAGTACTGACTGCATTTTTTTCACTACACTGCTGCAGGCATTACAATATGTATCTGATTGGGACTTTTTAATTTTCTTTATGCCTTTTATTCATTGTATTGCTCTCTATTAGGAATTCTAAGTGCATCACAGAACTTATCTCTGCGTTAACTTCCCCCTCTCATCACATCCACTCATTCTGCAGTGTGGTGATGGCCGGAACTTGACAGAAACAATGAAGCCGTTCTTTTGCACAGTGAGAGACAAGTAAACAAGCTAATTAGAGACACATCCAGTAAATAGGTAATATATCACCCTGTTAAATATTGCAATAATAAAAACGCAGCTCTGGCAGTTGCTTTCATTTGTTTTGTTGGCTCGAGAATGGCGGTTATTAGTCCTCGTAGCTGAAAACGTGTCACGATGCCGTTGTTTGCATTAGAGCGGCGTCGTGCAGCTGATAATGCCAGGCGGTGGTAGTGGGGGGTGGGGGGGTTGCTTTTTTTGTTATTTTGAAAGCCAGAAATCTCAGCACCTGGCAGAGAAATCATCGATTCATTGCCATTGATTAGCAATCCTATCAACTCCTGCAGATATACGATGGTCATTTCGTGCAGCGGGGCAGAGAGAGAATAATCTCACCGATTGCTCTTTTCATTCTTACTTCTGCGTCGCTATAGTAGCCGTTGTTTCTCCCCAGCAATAAAAATATTGGACTAGCGCTGGCTGGCCCAGCTGTGGCTATCTCAATGAAAGATTGATGAGACTCTTCAGGTAGATACAAAGCTAAGTGTCTTGTTTATTAATGTGCTGTGATTGGATCCATTAGCTGCCTTGTGTAAACTAATCGCCGTATAATGTGTGTTGTCATTTCAGCCTAACTGCTGATAATGTATTCCTCCCCCGTCTTTGCAAATGCAGTTATTTTCTAATAGACTTGTAGAAATAATGTTGTGTCAGGAGTTGAGGATTTTTTTTCCTTCCATCTGGTCCATTGAACAGTAAGCATGTTTCACATCACATCACATGGATTGCTGAGTTTGCTGTATGACCGGCTTGTTTCTTCTCTGATGTACAGAGAGAGTCGGTGCAGCAGATTTGGATAAAATTCTAGTTGTGATAAAACCTTCTGTATTTAACTCTGTGTGGTGTCGTGCAGATTTACGGGAGCATTTAGCTGCAGACAGATGAAGTTTGTAATAAAACAACAAATTGGGTCAAATCTCAGCTGCTTCCTGGATTATTGCTATAGACAACCTTTCCCGTCTGCATGACGTGACATCCAAACACACATCAGTGCAGTGGCAACACCAGGGGATGAAGATTATCGACTCATAATGGTACATCTAATAGTATCGTTTTCACAAAAGGATTAAATAAAAACAGTCTCGCAGAACCAAAACAGTATCACAACCACACTGACATCCAGCTTGCCATCTTCAGGGATCAATTTCTTCAAAGCATAATGCATCTCCCCTTTATTCTCCACCTGAGATGCAGAGTTGGTGATCAAGGTGCGCGGCGAGACTTTGAAGTGCAAAAGAGTCGGGAATCAAGAGAGAGATGGAAGATTTGCGGTGCAGGTTTCTCCCCGCTGAGGCACTCTGACCTCGAGTGAGCAGAGTAAAACTGAGCAAATTGAAAATAAGTTCAGCGACGCACGCCACAGTTCAGTGTACACACGGCAAAAAAAACCTTGTGAAACTACCTGTCAGAATCGATTTGCGATGGCAGTGAATTTCAAAGAGTCGTCTCAGGCGTTTTAAAATGGTGCTTCTTTCTAACCCTACCTCTGCGTTAAGTGTATTTACCAGAGATATGAACGCTCCACTTTTTTTTAATGTAGACTAACTAATTGTCATGCAAATGTGCACTTTGAAACCTGGAACAGGAACCTTTGCAAGATAAAGGAACCTGTATTTACAAAAAAAACAGCACTACAAAGTTGTTTTCCCCATTTATGCGCTTCTACCTTTATCACTGCAACATTTATGAAGTGACGTGTTCGCCGCATCCACCAGTTCATTATGCAGACAGTCATAGGAGGCCTCGTCTATAAATAAAAACTGTGGCCTATTCTTTTTTGCAGCAGGTTCACGCCAAGACGGCTGCCAGTCACATGGGAACTCCACTTCACAAGGAACGCCACAACGGTTACTGCACACGGAGAGAGCGAGGAAACAAAAACAGAAACAGTGTTTCACTATGTTCCTTTTTTTTTTTCCCTTTCTTTAATCAGTACACATGCCACCACAATGTACCACACACTGTGCCACTACAATGGCTGCTGGGAGCTGAAGCTAATGGACAGGTCTGCACGTTTTCTAATTACACCTCTGAGATTACGGACGTTTACAAGGGAGCGATGGAGATCCAAATGTAAACAACCTGGCTGCGAGCCACAACCACACACACACACAAAAAGGTTGAATGGTAAGTTAATGAGACAAACACATGTGACTTTGATTTTCTTCAAATGGTCTCGGGTTGCACCGGTTGTTTTCATTTATTACTCAGTGAAAATATATTTAACTGGTATCATAGATAGCAGCCCTGGTGGAAAAAATATACTCGCAATTCAACCACAACAAACACTTCTCCATCTGCTCCGTGAGCAGAACACAACACTTCCTTTGCTCATTCTGTTGTCCCAATTATAAAACACACCTGCGATCCCTTCCTTCCTTCCTGCGCCAAGGTTTCCCATAAAACCAGTCGTGTTGGCCTGAAAGGGAGATTCACAATGATGTAATTACTTCTCCAGGTTCCCAGGATACACTGAAAGGGAAATACAGAGGGGGGGGAGGGAGGGAGGGGCCGGAGGGTTGTGCGGGACCGTGCCTAACCAGCAAAGCCAGTTTCAGTGCTCTTTTATAAGCCGACTTGGGCGTAAAGTGATTCCGGATTACCCCGATACATGATTTAATGGCACATTCTCCATTGGTTTCAGCCCACCAGAGCGCTCAGCATGGAGTATCGGAGGGGTGGGTGGAGGGTTTGTCTGGTCTGGGAAAACAAATCTGGCGTTTGTTTTTGGCAGATCGGAGTAGAATAATGTCTTTGATTCAAAGCCGTTTTGAAGGCAGTAAAAAATTAAGTGGATGGATTAAAAGTCAGAGGGTGGAGCCAGATCAGCGGTCTTTTATGGATAAATCAGACCGGGATGGACTGAAGACCAGGGTACATGTATAGGACTCAGAATGGAGGTGGCCAACAAGTTTACTCTTGATCCATAGAGGGGTTTCCCTTTTACAAACAGCAGGGGGTCTCACAGGCTCATAGTAGCTTTTATTTAAGACTTTTTAAATATTTGGACAGTAGTTGAAGTATCTTAATGAAAACCAATGAAAAGTACTCTTTTGAGGTAAAACTATAACACCCATATTGAACTTTGGGTGCCATGTAAAAATGTGCTTATACAGCAAACTCCGGCTCAAATAGAATATATTGTCTGTTGATCAATCAAACAAACACCATTACATTTGTGTACCTATTGTTTTGTATATCTTGGGAGCAATGTGCGACAGCTAATTTGTTCTTCAGATATATTGAGCAAGGTGCAACACTAGCAAGACAGCAAGATATTTGAAATGTTGTTTTCAATGATGAGGGTTTACTGCCCTTCTGGTAATGGGAAACCTGAGTATACTCACACATTTAGTATGAGTGATTTGAATTTGATCTGAGCTCACTCTGGTTCTGGACAGATGACAGAATTCAAAACAGCAGAGCAGATTGACTGGTGTGTTCAGACACAGTTTCTATAAAAAGAGTTGCATGGGTGATCAGGTGAACAATGAAATGCAACCAACTGCTGACAAAGGTGGATGCACCAGGAGAGTGAGACAAACTGAATCTTGAAGCTGAGTGAGGATTTACTCTCAAGCAAACAGGCAAAGCATCAGAACAGAATTAAAGCAGCTGTAGTGTGAGCACACTGTGAGAGTGAATGAGCCGGGGTTTAAATACTGCAACAGGAAGATGAACCACAGGTGTGCAGGTGAGTGGGCGGGATCATGAGACTGGAGACACGCCCACCACCTACAAGCACACACACATGCATAAACGAGCACTGAAGAGAAGACACAGAAGAACATGGGGAATCATGACTCTGTTTGGCTCCCTGAAAGTTTAGCCTTTTTTACAAAATGTTACTCACTCATTACATTTGCAATTAACGCTGTTTATATCACAGCTACCTCTCAGCTGCTCTGCATGCCCCCCCCACCCCCTCACTTGTGCACAAGTCGCTCACTCAACACTGCTCTCAAGGTTTTTACACAGCGTGACCATTCCTGAGCACTAAATCTATAATATTTACCTCCTCCGCCAAGATTGTTTCTGCCTCCAAGCCACTGTGCGTCTGAGAGAAGCCTGTAGAACTAACTATATTCAAAAGACGACTGTTTGTAGTCGTCCTTGTGGTCATAGCGGCATTTGAGGAAGAAAAGCTCTCTCAGAGAGAGAGAGAGAGAGAGAGAGAGAAAAGACTCAGATGAGGGAGAAAACCTTTATTGCTTTTGAACTTGAAGTGGTATTCAGGACTTTTCACAAATGACCTTTAGTGACTTTGCTTTCAAGCGAGCTGAAGAGTCTTGGGATTTGATTTGAGAAAAAGCAGCATGACTTTGTAATGCTGTCAATAACATGATACATTTAAAAATGAAAAAAGAAATGAACATATTAGACAAAAAAAATCTAGAGTGGTGAAGGTTGGCAATATCTTTATGTTATATTAAGGACTTTTCATTTAATTTTCCTATTTTTCAACCAGGCTAGTCCCATTGAGACGGAAGATCTCTTTAACAAGAGAGACCTCTCACTGTCGTGGTTTGTGTAGAAATGTTATGAGGTAATGAAGGCAGACGATCAGACCTTTGACCTCACAATGGTGAATGTGTGAAGACAATGAGCTAAGAGATTCAACTACAACACATATCCATATCCAGAGTTCAGTGCATGTCAGAAAGCAGCGATACAAACGGAGCAACCATCAGATGTAACACTTTCTCTATTTCACCACCCCACTCCCCTCTCCCCACCTTATTCCTTCCGCATCAGTGCAGGTCATTCGCACATTTGTTCAGACGCTGGGGTGCACAGCCTGTTTTGGTTGTTAGGGGGGAGGCTGTGGCAGTGGTGGTAATGGTGGTGATGGTGGTGGTGGGTAGGTGGGAGGGGGGATTGCCTCCTTTTTGAAAATGTGTGTGTGTGTGGGGGGGGGGGTTGATTCTGTGCCATATTCTCTGAAGCTGAAAAAAAAAGCCCCCATCAGTAACTCATTTCATATGGATGTGCTGTGATGTGGCAACTGCTTTGGTCTGCGCTCAGTATGGTGCTTTGCTATAGGCACTTTGTATTCATGTTCTGCGTTGTTCTTTTCTTCTTGATTAAACAATGGCGTGGGAGCCATTTAGCACGAGGAAAGGAAGCTGGTGGTGATTTGAAAATGTTAACTTGGACGATCGCTTTTCTTGAAGCGACTGTCAAAACACTTTCGCTGTTTGACCTGGCTGTCAAAGCAATGCTGTCATAGGTACGGCTTGCCCTCCTGTTGACCGTGGTCAAATGAGCCGACAGTTTCTTTTGGAGGAGGGGGGTCTTAGGGCATAATCAAATCAAAAACCCTGATAATAAAACAGAAACAGGAAATAAGAAACAGTATGGGCAATTAGCTGGGTATTTCCATCTCAAAGACATGAAAGAAATAATTTGGGCGTTAGCAAAGTAGGGGCCCTCAACTGCTTTTTAATGTTATTGTTTGATTTGAGAGCTCTTTTTGTGTGGACACTTATTATCGCTTAATTGAGAGGGTCCTGGGATAAGCTGTGGAAGAATGCAAGTACTGTCCGAGCTACAGCGCGGTCCCGACGGAGGGGGGGGTTCGAGCGCAGGAGGGCATATATCCCCCCGCCCCCACAATCACTTCTCTTTCTCTCTTTCATTTCTTGTTTTTGTCTTTACAAGAGCAACGCAGTAAAGTCCGCCAAACTGCATATTTAATTTGTTTGACAGAGCCAAGGAAGATTGTTTGTCGTTCAGTTTTTTTTCTTGTGAATCTTCCTCCTTCCTCCCTGCGCTGCTACGTCTTTGTTCCGCTCCCTCGACAGCTTGTTCACTTACTTTCACGTTTGACGTTCATTTGTAACAACTGCACAACACGCTGGCACAAAATATACAGACAGATGTAAGCGATGAAATATTTATCCCATAAATTGTAACCTGGATTCCTCACTTGCCTCGTGTGCTCAGCCAACGCGTCTATTATTAATGATGAATGGGCATTTTTTTTCTGTCAGCTCTTTGTTGATTTGTAAAATAGCTGTATGAGTGTTTTTCAGATTTTTTTTTTTTCTTTACATATATTTATTTATTTCGATGTAAGCGTGCAGCAGATGATGCACGATGAATGATGAGGGTCCAGAAACAGCAAGCTCAGGTCTGTTTTCACACCATGAATCTTCATCCGAAATCCATCTTTATCTGCTCTCCGATGGCGATGACTGGCCATTTAAAGATACTCAGGCTGTCGGTTGAGATGGAGCCAGCAGCGTTTTGAGCCCGCGGCGGGATCCAGGTTCCTCCCACTGCTTTGACACATAAATAAAAGAGAATAATAATGTTCAGTGGCTGCCTGAGCGGCATGCTAATCCGGCCAAAAATGCCCTTTAACCAATGCAGCATATCAAAAGGTGGAAAATATGATCCTGAGAGGCATCTAACCGTCCGTGGAAAGCTGTAATCCTACACAACTGGGAGTCCGACCGCCTTATTTTATCTGCAGCTGAATAAAACCATTAGACTATAATGTCCATATCTGAAGCGAGCATGCAAAGTGAATCCTGCAAAATCAATTTGTGTGAAACTATAAAATCTCCAGATACAGTCGGCAGCGTGCACATAAATCCAACATGCAGTGTTGTGATGACTATTTGTTTTAAAGCAGCCCGCAGACTTTTTCTTTCTCCATTAAGCTGTGAATAAAAACAGGGACGGTGGGAAATTCAGAGGCAGGGATTAATTGGCATGCAAGGAGAGCAACTGTCCACAGTCTGCCGATCACAGGGCTAGCCGAGCATGACAAGCATAGCCTATCTTCTACTTTTCATTAGGCCAGGGACGGGGCCAGCCACAAGCTTTATGCTAAACAGGGTTGATACGGCTGTCTCGGTCTCCCAAAGACCTTTACACCCTCAAAACAAAACAACAGGATACGTACCGACAAAACCAAACAAACAATGTCAGGAGGGGGAGAAAAAAAAAGTGTCGGGGGGGAGACAGTTCGCGCACGAAGTCTGTCATGCAAATAACAAGGAATGAATAGCTGGCGGGGAAATAAGAAGGAAGTGTCGTATCAGAAGTCGACTTGACGCAGAGAATCAATGAATAACCGCCTGTGTATGATTAACTGGGCCTTTATTCTGGAAGTGTGCCGGCTCAATTTTCAAAATGTACATTTCATTTATTGGGATCCATTAACTGTGGGGTGTTGGCAGAATTATGATTTGTATATGCAACAGTGGTAAACTAATTAAAATATAAACCAGGCTGTGTTGGATTCTTTGTGTTGAATGTTCCAAACACGACATGAAAACAAACAAATGGAGGTTCAACGCCTCGGAGTGTAGAGGTTCTCTCTGTGTTTCTCTCTTTGTCTGAGTGTGAGTGTGTGTGCATCACAATTCCATTGGTGTTCAGTCAGAAACAGCCCATCTCTTCCTTTTTTAAAAATCCATATCCAAGTGCATCTCCTGCAGATTGGTGTTGTAGTTTTACTGGATTCCATCTCCGAACGGCAGAGCTCTTTAAGAGGAAAGAAAATCAGACAGGAGACTCATAAGACTGCAAGTGTTTCAGGTCTCGCTCAAAATTGAATAGCAAATAGGTAGTTCTATCAAATAAATACAGCGCTGCACAGTAAAGAGGGGAAAAAACTAAATCAGATCAGTATTCGCTGTGACCCCCTCTGCCTATAAAACAGCAGGTATTCAGAGCAGTGTCTTGTCTCCTCATGTGATCTCACACCGTCTCTGTGATGGTGAGATAAGGTCTCTGTGGGGACCACACTTCTTTTTCTTCTCATCTCTGAACATCACTCTTTATGACTCTGGTTGTGTGTTTGTCCTGCTGCAGAACAAATCCTGGACCAATCAGACGCCTCCCTAACAATGGAAAAGTAACTTGTAAAAGTGCCTAAAACTTTTGGATACTACTGTTTGTTAAAAGTCATTTTGTAGAGATGAGGACCTTGTGTTAAGTTTTCCCAACTTCCTGTGTCATGTAGCAACAGTAGGAGGATGTTGTAGATGAACTGTCAGTAATTTAAAAGTGGAGCTGCAACATGAGGTTTCTGGTTTGGCTGCTGTATTTCCTCAGATAAAAGTATGGCTATATGCACAACATCAGGACTCTACAGTGTGAAGCTGTGATTCTTCCTGTTCTGCAATAACAATCAAAACCTTGTTAAAACGAATGAATGGATTCAGTCAACCAGTGCAGAGAGTGCTTTTACTTTGAAACGGATACAGGAAGGGTTGCGAATATTTATGTTTGTGACATATTCTACAGATATAGATATCGAAACTATGGTGGAAGATCATTTCACTGTCTATGTTGCATGAGTGCAATATGGGGAGAAAATAGACCTTGATTCTCTAGAAGAGCAGCGTACCAGAGGCAGGATGGCCACTCTAACCTGATAACACAAAAATGACAAATGAAAAACATGAGCTTCTGTGTCGCACACACCCGGGCTGAACAGAAGATTGATCCCGCTCTCATGTCTGCATGGTAAATATGAAGCTACTGTCTTCCCTTAGCTAAAGCTACATGCATACTTTTAGTTTTAGTTTTAAAAGGCATCACTGCTACTACATTAATTTGTCAAAGTTTTGGAGCGCCTGAAAATTTTGGAAAAAAGTTTGGAAATGCTGCTGGCGCCATTTTAGTTTCCTAATTGGTTCTCGCAGGGATTATTAATGATGCAGAAATAAAAAACACTCCTGTGGACAGAGATCATTTTATCTTTAAAATGCCTCCTCCTTTTAGACTGGAAGGAGTAGGAAATAACCTGCCTGTTTCCGTCCAGCAGCTCAGTGATATTTCATGTAAAAATACCACATATATTAATTAGTTCAAGCAAGATTTTATACTTCTCTAAACCTTATGTGACGTTAAACTGAATATTCACGAATTTGGAGGAAATGTGAAGATGTGAATTTGGGATGCAGGAAACTGACTGGTTGAACAAAGGTGGCAAAAAGAAACCATCTTCAAATGAGAGCAGGTCAGAGGAATGTATGACAGGAGCAGAAAACTGCTGTTGTGGTTGTGGTCCTGTGTGACTCAGACGCTCATGTGCATTTTGTGCCAAATCCTACCAAAAGGAATACAACACACAAAACACAAGCTTCCCCGTGGCCTAATATGCAAACTTATACCCACTTATACTATGTTTGCAGTTTGTATGTCAGAAAACAGCGTGATCACTATTACATCAAGTGTCAGACGTGAGGAAAGTGAAGTGCACGTTGTCATAATCACAGCCTCTTCTCTTTACCTTCACAGCAGGTATACTTCTCCATGTTTGCTGAACTAAAACCCCCCCTTCCCCCGTGTGAAGGAAGTGACTGGAGCCTGGCACAGGGACAAAAACCCAAAGTATGGTACTCATGGTGAAGTGGACATGAGTGATCACAGCCCTAACCACCAGCACCACCGCTGCCACAGTGACCTGGTTTATGGAAATCACCTCTCCACTGAGCAGACGCCTCCAGCTCATCATAGGGGGAATTTTCCAGAGGCTCTCAAAGGCCAAGAGCAATATTAGCAGAGGAGTTTGTGTGTCTGTGTGTGTGTGTGTGTGTGTGTGTGTGAGTGTGGTCACCTTCACTGTTTTTCTGGTCTGTTCAAAAATACTTAAGGACGCTTATGGTTTCAGATTGAGAGCGGACGTGGAGAGCGATATTGAAAACCTCCATTAGCCGCATGATGACGGGGGGGTTATTGTCCCTGAAAGTGCTTCTGTATAAAGATGACATGATTGGGCCCTGAGCCCGAGAGCAGGGGGACACGACCTCGAGGCAACGACAGGGTTGTGACATCGGTCAGCCGCACAGGCACTTCCTCCCCTTCCTCGGAGGCGGGTGGGAAAGCATTATTTTGATGGTGACCCCCCTAACCCCCACCATCACCTCCTCTTTGCTCAGATGACAAAACACCCCCAATTTCTGCCGGAGTGTATTCTCCAGCCGAGCATGGGAGGCCGCATTCACAGCCACCGAGTGTTAATAATGTGCCAAACAATTATGTCACAGTCTCTGGCCTCCAATGTGAGAAAGTTGCCCCCCCCCCCCCCGCTGTGTTACAGTATGCAAACGAGGGGAAAAGGCTAAAGTCTGAGAACTGGATCTTATGGAGCAGGGCCAGCCAACTGCTCTGCAGCAAAGTGAATGTAAGAGTCTATTGCAAGGTGGGGGGGTGGGATGTGAATTAGAGCGGTCTTCTATGGGAAATGAATTGGAAATACAGTGGCATCCGTTTGTTGTTGTTGTTGATACTGGGGGGCTAGCGGACGCTGCTTGGCACCCACACAGAGCTGACATTTCTGAATTTCCCAAGCTACAGAATTAAATCCATGTCGGCTGTGGAGTTTTTTTTGTCGCCTGTGTGCCGTGCTGAAAATAGCTCGGTGGGGAGAAACAATGAGAACCACAGAAAAATGTGTTCGGTGACAAAACACTAGAAACATCACAAGAACTTGCAGCTGCAGGTTTACTGCAGGAATAGTGTTCTTTGTCCAATGATGTTTCCTGTTTCCTTTTGGCGACAACACATCGTACAACAAAGAGAAAAAAAGCCTGGAAATGATCGTGAGTAAATGCAGGTGATGAAATTGCAGAAGTATGCATCATTGATTTTTTTGTCTTTCTTTCCCACCAGCAACCTTAATCTTTCTGCCATAAATTACTGGCGTTATTTACATGCACCAACAAAGGCTGGTGGGAGATGTAAAACTGCGACTGGGTCAAAGCGCCCTCTGTGCTCTATAAATTATGCGTCCAGTGCATGTTTAATCACATGAAGCACAAGGCTGGCGAACGAACCCTGGCCTGACCTTCTCATAATTAAAATGCAAAG